>NC_037689.1:152315947-152574321 GCF_003255815.1 Theropithecus gelada | reverse complement strand
ATGAGTTTGTGTCCTTTGTAGGGACATGGATGCAGCTGGAAACCATCATTCTTAGCAAACTATCACAAGAACAGAAAACCAAACACCGCATGTTCTCACTCATAGGTGGGAACTGAACAATGAGATCACTTGGACTCAGGAAGGGGAACATCACACACCGGGGCCTATCATGGGGAGGGGGGAGGGGGGAGGGATTGCATTGGGAGTTATACCTGATGTAAATGACGAGTTGATGGGTGCTGACGAGTTGATGGGTGCAGCACACCAACATGGCACAAGTATACATATGTAACAAACCTGCACATTATGCACATGTACCCTAGAACTTAAAGTATAATAATAATAAAAAATAAATTAAAAAAAAAAAAGAAACTCAAATGGTACATCAAAAAATATTTGCTTAGTGCAAAAGAAAGCAATAAGACTAGAGGAACAAAAATATTAAGACATACAGAAAAACAAATAAATGGCTGACATAAATCCCACTATATCAATAAATAACATTAAATGTGAACAGATTAAACAATCGGTTTAAAGAAAGACAAAGATTATATGGCTAGATGTTTCGAATGATACAACTATATGCTGTCTACAGCAGACACTTTATATTCAAAGATACAAAGTGATTGAAAGTAAAATGATGGAAAAATATATATCATGCAATCACCAACCACAAGAAAGCTGAAGTGACTATACTAATATCAGAAAAAATAGACCTCAAAACAAAAACAGCTACTAAAAAAGGACATTTCATAATGATAAAAGGGTCAATCTATCAGAAAGATACAACAATTACAAACATATGCATCTAACAATAGAGCTCCAAAATATATGAAGCAATAACTGACAGCTAAAGTGAAAAATCATTCTACAAGAATAGTTGGAGGCTTCATTCTCCATTTCCAATAATATGTAGAACAACCATACTGAAGATCAACAAGGAAACAGCAGACTTATGTCTAAGTCTTTATAAACCAACTAGACATAACATATATATATAATTATAAATTATAAATATAAATATTATATATATATAAAACAGCAGAAGATATATTCTTTTCAAGTGCACAGGGAGCATTACCAGAATAGATGATACACTATGCCAAAAAAACAAATCTCAAGAAATTTAAAAGGATAGAAATAATACAAAGTATGTTTTCTGACCACATGGAATGAAACTAGAAATCAATAGTAGGAAAAAGATATGAGAAACTCACAAATATGTGAGAATCAAACAAAACACTCATAAATAACAAATGGGTCAAAGAAGAGATCAAAAGGAAAATCAGAAAATAGTTTCAGATAAATGAAAATGACACAAGAAAGATACCAAAACTTATGGGGTTCAGATAAAGCAGTGCTCAGAGGGAAATGTATAGCTGTAAGTGCCTGTATTAAGAAAAAAAATCTCAAATCAATAACTCAACCTTACAACTTAAGAAACTGGAAAAAGATGAGCTAACTAAAAGAAAATCAAGCAAAAGGAAGGAAATAATAAATATTAGGGCAGAGATAAATGAAACAAAGGGAATAGATTAACAATAGAATCAATGAAACCAAAAGTTGGTTCTTTGAAAAGAACAACAAAACTGTCAAACCTCTTTTTTGGTTCCATGTGAAATTTAAGGTAGTTTTTTCTAATTCTGTGAAGAAAATCAATGGTAGCCTGACTGGTCATTAGAGAAATGCAAATCAAAACCACAATGAGATACCATCTCACGCCAGTTAGAATGGCAATCATTAAAAAGTCAGGAAACAGTGGCACGTGCCTGTAATCCCAGCTACTTGGGAGGCTGAGGCAGGATAACTATTTGAACCCAGGAGATGGAGGTTGCAGTGAGCTGAGATCATGCCACTGCACTTCAGCCTGGCCCATGGAGCAAGACTCTGTCTCAAAAAAAAAAAAAAAGGAAACAACAGATACTAGAGAGGATGTGGAGAAATAGGAACACTTTTACACTGTTGGTGGGTGTGTAAATTAGTTCAACCATTGTGGAAGACAGTGTGGTGATTCCTCAAAGATCTTGAATCAGAAATACCATTTGACCCAGCAATCCTATTCCTGGGTATATACCCAAAGAATCATAAATCATTCTACTATAAAGACACATACACACATATGTTTATTGCAACACTGTTCACAATAACGAAGACTTGGAACCAACCCAAATGCCCATCAATGATAGACTGGATAAAGAAAATGTGGCACATATACACCATGGAATACTATGCAGCCATAAAGAAGGTTGAGTGCATGTCCTTTGCAGGGACATGAATGAAGCTGGAAACCATCATTCTCAGTAAACTAACACAGGAACAGAAAACCAAACACCGCATGTTCTCATTCATAAGTGGAATTGAACAATGAGAATACATGGACACAGGGAGAGGAACATCACACACCAGGGCCTGTTGGGGAGTGGGGGTGTAGGGGAGGGATAGCATTAGAAAAAATACCTAATATAGATGACAGGTTGATGGGTGCAGCAAATCACCATGGCATGTGTATACCTATGCAACAAACCTGCACGTTCTGCACATGTATCCCAGAACTTACCATTTAAAATAAATAAATAAAAACTATTAGGACTAATAAGCAAGTTCAGCAAGGTTGGAGGATATAAAATCAATATACAAAAATTAATTGCATTTTATAAACTTGCAAGGAGCAATCTAAAAATGAAAATAAGAAAACAATTCCATTCACAATAGCATCATAAATAACAAAACACTTGAAGTACAAAACTTATACACTGAACACTATGAAGCATTGTTAAAACAATTTTTAAAAACCTAAATAAATGGAATGATATCTATCTTGTGCTCATGGATGGAAACACTTAATTTTGTTAAGACAGCAATACTCTCCAAATTGATCTACAGAGTCAAATCAATACCTACCAACATTCCAACTGCTTTATTTGCAGAAACTGATAAGCTGTTCTTAAAATTCATATGAAATTGCAGAGGGCTCCAAATAACCAAAACAATCTTTGAAAAGATTGGATCCTCCACAGTAGGAGGACTCACACTTTCTGATTTCAGAACTTTCTACAAAGCTACAACAGTCAAGACAGTGTCATACTGGCATAAGGGAGACATATAGACCAATGTATATTGGCCATTTCATTCCCTCTTCTGGGAATTGTCTCTTTACATACTTCGTATTTTTTATGTGTAATCTTTTATCACTGCCTTACTGTTTTTTAAAAAAATCAGCTTTATTAACATAGAAATAGAAAGTCCAAAAATATATCCATACGTCCATGGTCAATTGATTTTCCAGAGTGTCAAAATCATTCCATAGAGAAAGAATAGTATCCTCAATAGAGTGCTGGGATAGCTGGATATCCACATGCAAAGGAATGAATTTGAACCCCTTCCTCACACCATGCATAAAAATAAACACAAAATAGATCATAAACCTAAATGAATGAACGAAAACTATAAAACTCTTAGAAGAAAGCATGAGTAAATCTTCATGACCTTGGATTTGGCAAAGTATTCTTAGACATGACACCAGAAGCATGAGCAACAAAATGGAAACTTGATAAATTGTACTTCTTAAAAATCTAAAACTTTGTTTGGACACCCTCAAGAAAGTGAAAAAAAAAAAGAACACACCGAATTGGAGAAAATATTTACAAATCATATATCTGATAAAGGACTTGTATCTAGCATATATAAAGAACTCTTACAACTCAATAATACAAAGACTAGTAATCCAGTTTAAAAATGGGCAAAAGATCTAAGAATATTTTTCCAAGGAAAATACACAAATGGCCAATAAGAATGTAAAAATATGCTTGAAGTCACCAGTCATTAGGGAAATGCAAATCAAACTAGAATAAGGTACCACTTCACATCCGTGTTAGATAGAATGTGGAGAAATTGGAACCACATACGCTGCCAGTGGGATGTAATATGGTACAGCCACTGTGAAAAAGTCAGGCATTTCATCAAAGGGTTAGACATAGAGTTGCCACAGGACTGAGGAATTCCACTCTTAGGTATAAATCCCAAAAAACTGAAAACAGATATTTTTTAAAAAGCTTGTACATGAATGTTCAACGGTAGGATTATTTAGAATAGCCAAAAGGTGGGAATAACCCAAATGTCCCTCAATGAATGAATGGATAAACAAGATGTGGTCTATCCATACAATGGAATAGTATTCAGCCACAAAAAGGAATGAAGTACTGATACTAGCTATAGTGTGAATGAACCTTGAAAACATTATGCTAAGTGAAAGCAGCCAGTCACAAAAATGCACATATTATGTGATTCCACGTATATGAAATGTTCAGAATAGGGAAATTTATAGAGACAGAAAGTACATTAATGGTTGCCAAAGGCTGGAGGAACATGGGATAGAGAGACGATAGCTAAAAGGTTCTGGGTTATTTTTTGAAGTGATAAAAATGTTCTAAAATTAACCGTGGTGATAGTTGTACATATCTGTGAGTATATTAAAAATCTATGCTAAGAATTTTTCACTTTAAATGGGTGAATTGTACAGTATGTGAATTTCCATGTTAATAAGGCTGAGTTTTTTAAAGAGTAAGGCAACGATAAAAGATTACACACAAAAAATACAAAGGATATGAAAAGACAATTCCCAGAAGAGGAAATGAAGTGGTCAATACACAAGACTTGGTATTGACCTCATCAGTAGTCAGAGAAATGTAAAATAAAGCAATGAGACGTGTTTTTATTAACTACATTCTATTGACAAGAATTAAGAAAGAATAAAACATACATATGATGCTTGAAATAATGCAGAGCAATGACCTTTTCACACATTGTTGGGTAGAGTTTAAACTGCTAGTTTTGGAAAGTAGAATGGCCATGTCCATTAAATTTAAAGTACTCATACTCTTTGAATTCATGGCCTCTCTTTTAAGACTCTAGCTCATAGAAATAAAATACGTGTGACTACACTTTAAAGAATCTTTACTGCAGCATTGTTATGACAAAAGGGAAATTAGGTGGAAATGGAAAGATATTTATGATGCTTTATTAACTGCAGAAAGCAATTATTAATTGAAAGTAAGGCCTCAGTTTAATTTTTGTAAAAACAAACAGCAATAAATGTATATGGGAATACAAACACATATAATATTTGTGTGTTTACGTGAGCATGGAAACACTTGTAGACTAATATATAATTATGTACCTTCCCTTTCTTGAGTAGTTTTGTATTGCTTTGCTAGTTTCAATGAAAAGGTATGACATTTGCAGTTTGAACGACAGAAAACATTTTTAATTAACAGAGGGTGGGTGGGGTAATTAGAAAGGGAGGGAACGCGCTAATTTTGCAGCCATTTTGTGTGCGCTCCTCTTACAGACAGTGCGGCGGCCCAGGCGTCGCGTCTACGCGGGGGATTACAGTAACCCGGTTGTCAGTGATGAGTCAGAGTGCGTGGTGCTGATGCTGCTGCCATTTCATCACCTTTGCAAGCGCAGCATCCATCCCTCCGCTATCCGGGCGCCTGGGCCTATCCAGCTTCGGGTTCCCAGGTCAGCGATGCGCTCGCGGCTGAGCTAGATCCTGCCGAGCCGCGCTCTCTGAGGCGTCGGCGGGGCGCCCCCTCCCGCCGTCCCCGGTCCGAGCCAAGGAGACCTGCAGAGCCGCGGCCATGGAGGCCATCTGGCTGTACCAGTTCCGGCTCATTGTCATCGGGGATTCCACAGTGGGCAAGTCCTGCCTGATCCGCCGCTTCACCGAGGGTCGCTTTGCCCAGGTTTCTGACCCCACCGTGGGGGTGGATTTTTTCTCCCGCTTGGTGGAGATCGAGCCGGGAAAACGCATCAAGCTCCAGATCTGGGATACCGCGGGTCAAGAGAGGTTCAGGTGGGAGCGCAGTCCGGGCCCGCAAGCAGTGGGAGGGTCTTCGGGGTTTGCACAGCCTCTGGGGAGAGAGAACTTCCTGGTCCTAGTCGCGGTCCAGGAGGGCAACACTAAGGGTCTTGGGGATTCTACCGAAGCCCACCTTTGGCTAACCCGGAGTTCAGTGCAAGGAAAGAAGCGCCCTGGCAGAGAAGGCCGGTCAATAACACATATTGCTTGCACCGCAACTCCACCAACCTGCCCCTTGGTGGCTAATAAACTAGCTGGAATTGATTTCTGTATCTGTAATTCATCAATCTCAGTCCCTATGTTACGTACTTTCAAAAATGTTCCCAGGTCATCCTAACATAACTGACAGAGATTTAGATACATAAATACATGTGTATTATGTTTTATTTCCATATCTGTGTGTGTGCACATATATATGCTAACATATGTTCTAACATAAAGGAAATACATAAGATTGATTCCTTCTTGCAACCAGCACACATTCAGTGATCATCTACTATGTGCCAGACTCCGGGCTTGTTTCTGGGAAAACAGTGTGAGGAAACTCACACAAGGGGATGCCATGTAATCAAAACAGACAAAGCCCCTTCACTCTTGGAACTTCTGTGCTAACATAGTTGAGGGAAATAATAGATAATCAGCAATTACAAAAATGTGTCTTGCTCATATTTGTATGCCCACTCCCTACTGTAACACTTGGCACATAATGAATATGCTTAATTTCAATGAATTCATTGAATAATCAATGAATATGTTTACTTTCACTCAAAACCCTTTGCTTTTCTTTTGTAGCATGTATTATTTGTAATTATATGTATGAACACAGAGGAGGAAAGGTTAACTGGAGAAGATGAGACCGGATGAGTATGACTGCCCAAGCAAAGACAGGAAACGCCCAGGGATAGGAAACAGGATGAATAAAGACAGAAGTGAGAGGGAACAGAGTGTACACAGAAAACTTTGCAGGGAACAATTTGAACTAAAGTAGAGCAGCAGGAACCAGATCAAGAAAACTCAATAGCCCAAGTTTATGATCATTTGCTCATTTATCTATTGAAAACTAACTAACCATAGAAGATACGGGTTGGGTAATTGAAGAGTGGTAAGGAGAAATAATTACAAACTTAAGTTGCCTCCAGCTCCTCACTTCCACAAACACCACTGTGGAAAATATCCTTGTACAGGTTCACTTTGAACTTGTGATTACATTTCTCCTAAGCAAAGAAAGGTATCTTTTATGTGTTTGTTGGAATTTCTTTCTATATGAACAGCCTGTTCACATCCACTGCTTATTATTTATTGGGCAGTATGGACTTGTAAGAGTACTTTATAGATTAAGAATATTAACGCTTTCCTGTCATGTATGTTGTAACATATATTCCTAGTTTATCATTTGTCTCTTCACATTATTTAAGATGTTTTAATGTAGGGAGGAATTTAAGGTTTATGTAGCCTTATGTCCATGCTTAGAAGGCCTTTGTCACTGTCTTTGCTAAGTACTCACAAACAATTGATTTCTTGAATCAAGCTTTTCACAAATCAAAACCTTTGTTTGTTCATGTCTAATTTTCTGGTAAATCTACCATTCTCCATGAATATTCAAACCTAAGAGACAAGAAATGCTTTCAGTCCCCAGGGCTGATTTGCCTGATTCTGGAGACTTAAACTCATTTGTAAGTTTTACTTTTACCATCATCTAGCTTGGACTGTAGGTCCCTGGACAATGCTTGTTCTGTTAACACTGGGCCATTTTCCCTAAGCTATTGAGTCCTTCATTGTCTATCTTCTTTATCTGAGGAGACAGAAAACCTAAAAATAGACATAGATTTTAAAAATCACAGTAGTCTAAAGCAAGTGATTGCAGAGACAAATAGGTCTATACCCTGTAATAAGCTTTAATACACTGTAAGCAAAGTGCCATAATGTATAATTATAATGAGGCTCCTCAAGTCAAGAAGTTAAAACATGTGAAGTTTCATCTGATGGCTCCTGAGTTGGCCTCTCTGAAATGTGTCAGGAAATAGGGCTGAGAGGCACTTTGCCTGAACCCTTCACCATCTTTCTTTTTCCATTCCCACAGGCCTGGAAAATAAAAAATAAAATTGTGTTTCTCCTCACAGAAGAGATTGAGGATCCCTGTTAGCTAATAATAATAATAATTAATAATAATAATAATGGAAAGAGAAAAACATGGTAATGATACATGGAAAAAATGGAGTATATAGCAAGATACCTACTTTAAATATTTTGTTAACTATCATAAATTCATTTCTATGTTTTAAAAATCCTGTTTCAACTACTAGCATTTGTAATGAACTCTCCACATCACAGAACACTTTAATATCCATTGTTTCATTTTGCCTCATGGTGACACTGTGACTTAGGTATCCTATTGTGCAGAAAAGGAAGTCTCTGTCAGTTATTCAGATTTGGGGGGTGGGAGAGTTAGTTGTAGTTTTACCTGAAGGCAAGAAATAGAACTAAATTATGTCCCAGGGTCACTCTCCAGTGCTGAATCCATGGAAAATGCCTAAAAGTTCATGAGCATTCATTTCTAGAAGATACCCATCTCAAAGTTTTGCCCAATTGGAAACTCACATATTACTATTACTATTGAGTGCCATTTGTATTCCCTTGTTTAAAAAAAAAAGAAAATCACTTTTATCAAAGGACTGTGTCAATAACCAGGAACACTTGAATATACTGAGTTCATTGACATGCAGAAGTTTGGGCACGGCCTTTATTCTTTACTTCTTTCTTGTGTTTTAGATCCATCACTCGCGCCTACTACAGGAACTCAGTAGGTGGTCTTCTCTTATTTGACATTACCAACCGCAGGTCCTTCCAGAATGTCCATGAGTGGTTAGAAGAGACCAAAGTACACGTTCAGCCCTACCAAATTGTATTTGTTCTGGTGGGTCACAAGTGTGACCTGGATACACAGAGGCAAGTGACTCGCCACGAGGCCGAGAAACTGGCTGCTGCATACGGCATGAAGTACATTGAAACGTCAGCCCGAGATGCCATTAATGTGGAGAAAGCCTTCACAGACCTGACAAGAGACATATATGAGCTGGTTAAAAGGGGGGAGATTACAATCCAGGAGGGCTGGGAAGGGGTGAAGAGTGGATTTGTACCAAATGTGGTTCACTCTTCAGAAGAGGTTGTCAAATCAGAGAGGAGATGTTTGTGCTAGTCAGCTCTTTTATTTCCAAAACATGCTCTCCTACTTGAACTGAAAAGTAAGAGAAATAAATAGAATCTTTGTGTAACTGACGAGAACTCAACCTCCATTTGGATACCAAGTGAGCCTCCTTCTCAGGGGGACTCTGACAGACTCATGTGCGGGTGGATGGGGGTGCCTGAGTGCTGTGACCAAGGGACTGAACTGTGGCCCATGCTAGGCAGTGGCTGCTCCATGAGCCCTTTGTGGACCACATGTTAAGGGCCTGGGGTTTAGGAAGCTAAGTCCCAGGAAAGCATACCTACAGACAGGACAACTATTACTTGGTATTTGAGCTCACTTATAGGCCATGAACATAAAGAAACACATAAAGGGGAAAAAAGTATCACATTGGGGACAAAGATTATGAGCTCTACTTATTCCATGAGAATACCCTGCACCAAAGGTGTTTGCTGGGTTTGGTTAAAAGGTACCAATTAGCTTTTAACAGCTCATCTGTAAAATGAGGAACATAGACCAAAAGGTCTGGTGTTCAAGTAAAAATGATGTGAATATGAAAGAAAGGCTATCTACACAGTTATTAGCACATTTGAACACTCTTGTGGTAGAATTACCAGCTGTATGAAACAAATTGTCCCGTGCAAATTACCCTATAACTAGGAAAGGGACAAAGGTAAAGCCCATTCAGGTATTATTGACAAGAGGGCTTTAAACAAGTGAATAATTGCACAACTAAAAAGACATTAGAACTGTGTGGGCTATAAGTGTTCTTATCACCGAGACACTGGATTTTTATTGAAAGGAACCACATACAGCAATGGCAATGGGGAGTGGGATAGGGATAAAATACTCACCCCAAAATGACCTTGGCCACCTGTCTGCTGTATACGTACACTGAGCTCCTGTCTACCCAACAGAGTCAGCCCTTAATTCTCAGGTGAACAAACAGCTAACTGCATCAGCAAATTGGAATGGCTGGCTTGAAGTTTCCATTATTTTCTTGAAGAGAGGTGATGCTTTAAATTACTTTTTGGATTGTAGCCAGTTCAGCTAGGCAAAAGCCATACTTTTCACAATTAAAAAAACTATTCTGATTAGAGTCAGGTTTCTCATATCCATTGTGATAGGAAGGCCTAAGAATGGCAAATCGCTTTGAGATATAATATTGAACTTCTGTATGAATGTGACTGAATCTGAAAGTTTGGGAATTTGCTTCAGCCAGAATAAAGAAGCCAAATCATGAAAATTATGGAAGACTGTTCTGCCACCTGTGCCCCAAGTTGGATGGGCAAACCACTTTGGATCAATTCACAGCATTAATTACAAGTGAACTGATCATCTTCTCTATATTCATTTCACAAGAGCTGGCTTAGGTGGGGTAATTAAATTGCCACCTTTATGGTTGTAAAAGACAAATAAAACATGGCAAATTTGATTAACACAAAATTTCATCAACTGCTATACTTAAGTATGTTTAGAAGATTCTGAAAGCAAGATTATCCAGTGGGTAAATGAGAGTTGAGTGGATTCTGTCAGTTCAAAAAAGGAAAGAAACAAAACTTCTCTACAATTTTCTTGACTAAAATTTATTGTATGTACACTATTCCCACTCCTGGCATTTTTTGGCAGGTTTAAAAATATTCAGCATAAATCCAGCAGAGGTGGCTGAGCTTAATTGCTTAAATAAGTTCTAGAAAATTTAAAAATCATTTTAGTAGAATTCAGTACCGTTGTCACTGCAATAAGTGGGTTTTAGAAAATAAGTGTGAAAAAAAATCAGGTGTTAATATAATACTAAGGATAAAGCTTTAGAAGCTATTTTACTACATAGGTAAAGAAAAGATAAACTAACTTGTAACAAAGACCACAACTGCATGTTGGATTAGATTGTCTCATATTTCAGAATAAAATGTACTGTATACTTTTCCTCACTTTGTTGTGCACTGTAATGAAATGTGAACAATGCTTTATTTAGCTGTATGTGAATGAAAATATGCTTGTATTTAGTAAAATGATTGATTATGTGACTGTGAGATTCCAAGTGTGTGTTATAGCTATTTCCAGAATCTGTTACTACAGTGTAGCAACTCTACTACCAAGGATATCAATAAGATGTAACATATACCATACACAATCGTATTCACCATTATCTTAAAGTCAGAAAGAGAATGATTTTTGAAAGTTATCTGATCATTATATCAAAAGTCACTGGGACCTCAGTACTTCCTGGTGAGCCTAGGCAACTTTGAGAAAAGTTGGTTCCGTCAAGCCTAAATCTTCATCGTGGTGATTTTAAATCAAGAGTCTTAATTCTGTTGCCAGGTAGTTATTATATTCCCTGGAAAGTCTTCTTTTTTCCAGGCTAAGTTACCTCAGCTTTTTCAAATCCTACTACGGCATACTTTTTATGCCAGGATCACTTACAGTGTGGCACCAACATAAGAACACAATAGTTTAGCACATTTCCCTGGTGGACTGATAGTACACATGTGGGTGGGGGGAGGGTAAGAAAAAAAGGAAAGATAATAGATTCTGAGTCTGGGCATATAGATAGGTTGGCTAAGTTCTGTACAGCTTTATCACTTTTATAGTTAAGAGGGAATGGAAGGGAGGGAAGGGGAGAACAAGGAAAGAAGAAAGGAAAAAACAACAATGTAATATCCCCGTCTTAAAATGCTCCCCAGGGCTTGATCATTTTTTCTTCATTTATATTAATTCTCTTGGTGGCTTCATTCAGTCCCATGGCTATAAATTAAATCTATAAGCCAATGAGTCCTGGATTTTTATCTTCAACTTGTCTATTTCCCACGGACTCCAGACCCTTATAACCAACTGCTTGCCTGACATCCCCACTTGAATGTCTATCAGGCATCACAAATTTAACATGTCCCAAATCAGGCTCCTAATCTTCCTCCCCAAATATGTCCCTCTCATAGTCTTCCCCCTCCTCAGTAAATGGCAACTTTGTCCTTTCATCTACCTTTGCCAAAAATCTTGGTATCACCCTTGACTCCTTTCTTTCATAGTCCACATCTGATCTATCGGGAAATTATGCTGGCTCTACCTTAAAAGTATAACCCGAATATGACAGCTTTTCACCATTCTCAATGCTAACGCACTGGTGCTGTCCACTATCATTTTTCTGAATTATTGTGATAGCTGGTCTCCCTGCTGCCTCTCTTGTCATCTCCCCTTCCCCACCCCTGCCATGCTTGCAGTCTATTCTCTACATAGCAGCTAGAAGGAGCCTGATAAAACATTAGTTATAAGCAATCATCTCCTCATAATTCTCCAGTGGTTACACATTTTACTCAGCTTAAAACCCAAAGTCCTTCCAATGGCCTGCAGAAGAACCCTTGGAAATAAATTCTATCTCCATCTCATCACCTCTGTAACCCTCTTTATTTTACTCCAGTTGCATGGGTTCCTTTCCTGTTCTTCAAACACACTAAGCACATTCCCACCTCAGGGACTTTGTATTTCCTTTTCCCTCTGTCTAGAATTCTTTTTCCTGAGATATCTGCATGGATTGCTCTCTCACCTTCATCAAGTTCTGGAGCCAGCAGCTTCCAAGAGTTGGAAGCAGTTTCCTCATCCTAGGGAAGACGTGGCTCCAAAAGTCATTGCTGACAGCTCAACCTAGAGTCTTACTTATTCTTTAGTCTTCCCTGGGTAACAATAAAGTGTAGGGCACACAGAAAAGGGAAAGGAAACGTACAAGGAGACAATGAAATCCTGGAGAGTATAGTTTTACAGGATGGCATGAACAGTAGTATCAAAATGCAGCAGCGGATTCAGAAAGATAAAAACTAAAATGAATCCCCAGGATTTGAGAGAACAGGAAGTCATGAGTGGCCTTTGCCAGTACAGTATTGGTGGGATGATTGCTGCCTATATCAAGCCTCTCAGGAACTTGGTGTTCTCAGTTCTGTCAGAGGACCAATTCTCTTCTCTCTTTCTTCTCTCCATCCTCTCCTCTCCCTAGACAATCTTACCTACTCTTGTGACTTCAGTTACCATCTTTGCATTGCTGATTCCAAAATCAGGAACTCTAGCTCACTTTTCTGCACGTTATACCAATACAGCCAACTTGCCTACTAAACACAGCCACAAATTTCTCAAACTCAACATATCCAATACTAAAATCAGTGTCTATCAAAATGTGCTCCAACCACCCCAGTCTTCCTCAGCTCTATAAATGACACCACCTGACACCACCATTCACAGAAATTGGGAGTTATTCTTAAGTCCTCACTCCCCCTCACTTCTCATATCAAATCCATCATCTAGCACTGTCAACTCTTAACTTCAAAATATGTGTCTGACCCTGGGCAATATAGTGAGACTCCATCTCTACTAAAAAAAAAAATTAGCCCAGCATGGTAGCACATGCCTGTAGTCCCAGCTACAAGGGAGGGTGAGGTGGGAGGATCACTTCAGTGAGCTCTGATCACACCACTGGACTCCAGCCTGGGTGACAGAGCAAGACCCTGTCTCAAATATATATATATATATATATAAAAATCTGTGCATATATATATATATAAAATCTGTGCATATATATATGTATATATATATGTCTGCCATTTTTTCTCCATCTCCACTGAAATCACGTTTGTCCAGGCCACTATCAACTCTTACCTGAACTACTTCATTATCTTCCTAACTAGTCTCCCTACTCCTTGTTCCCATTCCCATGATACATTCTCAACATAACAGCCAGAGTGATCTTTTTACAACATAAGTCAGATCAAGTAATTCCTCTGCTTAAAACTCACTGGTGGTTTATTGTCACATTTAGAACAAAATCCAAATAAACCCTACATTTCTTAACATGGCTATAAGGCCCTGCATGATCTGGCCTGGGTCTACCTCTCCAACTCTGAGGTCTACAAAAGCAGGAATCTTATTCATCTTGTTCACCAGTATTTCTCCAACTTGTTGCAAGTTAGGTGCTTGAATAATCTATACATACTTGAATGAATGATTGTTTTCTTGCTCTACTTTAATCCAATGACCTTGAGTCTTACTTCACATCAGTAAAATACACACATGTCCCTATCTTGAAGCATTACCAAATTTTATACAGCCTCTAGAGTTCTGATTATAAGTTCTGGTTGCTCACTGTCTCCTATGAGCCCTGCCTTTAAATGTCTTTAGGACGTTTTAGGCAATCAACCAGTCCCCATTGCCAGTCTATTAACGTACCCCTTGATTTTGTTTTCCTCCCCCTTTTTCCTGGCTCTTGTAGCCAACAGCATTCAACCATAAGCTCCTAAAGAAAATGACTGTTTAAAGCTTGGTCTATTTCTTTCTATATATTTTTATTTCAATTTTCAAAAGGTTGTTTAACATAGTGGCTAAGAGTATGGATTTTGGAATAAAACAGACATTGAGTTCAATTTCTGGCTGCCAGTTATGTGTGATTCAATCTCTCTGAGTCCCAGTTTACACACATATCAAATTGGATAATAACAGTATTTAATTCATAGAGTTGTTGTGAGGATGAAATGAGATAATCCATATAAAGTACTTATCACAGGCTCTGGCATTTGGTGAACATCACATAACAGTCTTACTCAGAAAAGGTTACGTACTATAATATGTTTGCACCTAAATGAATCTTTTTCATAAAGGGTATCATGTAACACATACTGTGCCATTACCTTTTTCACATATTGTATATTCTCTTCAAATACACAAGGACAGAAGCTATGTCTGTTTTTGCTAACCATTATATCTTTACAGTTTATCAGTACCTGTACACATTTGCTGAATGTGATCAAGAGTTAGTTGACATACTAAAGATGACAGAGCAAAGACAGACGAAAACTGGGTCCTTGATAATGTCATTGAGCTACAGATTTAACTACCCTAGAGTCACCCTATATTAACATTCCTTGTTACATGAGAAATAAATCCCATTTTAGTTTGTGCAATTTTTTTCCACCTATAGCTGAAAGTCTCCTGATACGAAAGTATTCCACTGTATGGATATACAAGTTATTTAATCAATCCCCAGGTTATGTGCAAATTTTGCTGTTATAAAGCAATTCTAATTATGTCCTCAAGTCAAAATCCTAGAAGTAGAATTTATGAATCAAAGAAAATATACATTCAAAATTTTGATATATTGATTAGATCAGTATTTTTAAATGTGCATATCTTGGTTACTGGTTTTCTGTGGCTTGCAGCTGAAGCAGTCCTACTTATTAGTATGATCTCCTTATATATGTAAATTAGTTTTTTATTCATCACATATGTTGCAAATTTTTTTAGGTTTTTCTGATTTCTTAAACTTTCTGGTGGTTGTTAATACAGAAGTCTCTCATAAATAGGTGATTAAATCTGTTGTCTACAATAAACTGGAAACAGTCTTTGTCTCAGAATTGGGGAACTGATGCCTGGAAGACAAGCTGTGAGGAAGACTTAATTTCCATTGGATAACATTTGTATCTTTTGATTTTTGTGCCATGTAACTTATGTTCTCTTTCTTGTATAGTATGTTGTCTTAATGTTTTTTGGCAATAGTGTTAGGTTGAGATAGGCCTTCCCCACTCAAAATTAGAAAATGGTTTTCCTATGATTTCTTATAATGAATTTGGAATTGACTTAGGTATAGGAAGTAGAGATAGGGATAAGAACTACTTTCCCAAATGACTAGCTATTTGTCCCTCCACCATCTGACACTGATATATGGCAGGAACAAGTGTCTTTACAATATTTGCCCAAGAGTATGTCATTCAATCTTTGTCTTTTTCCTGCTGTTATATGTTTCTGGCATTTTGACCTTAAATTATCTTTAATAGGCTATGGAACTTTTCACTGCATTATTATTTTACTAGGTGCTTTTAGAAAGAATGCATATTGACTTTTTCAAATGTCTTTCTGGTACCCATTGAGGAAATCAAATGGTTTTCTTCCCTTAACCTGTTAATGTAATTAATTATATTAGTAAATCTGTTTACGTTAAACCATATTTATTTACATTCTTGGAATAAACTCTACTTGTTCACAGTGTATTTTTTAAATACTGCTTAATTTAATTTACTAACATTTTATTTAGGATCTTTGCATTTAAATTCATGTTTCAGACTGGTTCATAATACCATTTCCAGAAATGTATTCCATGGGGATTACAAAGAATCTAGGTGTGTGTTGGGGCACCTACAGTCAAACAAATTCAGAAAATTGTGGATTAAACAAAGAAAAATAGTATTCTGTAGGACTACTGAATACTATGGTATATTGGGACTCTCCATTGGGAGGTAATTTTATACAGCATCTCCTCAACTTATATGACAAAATAACTCACTTTCTGAAGTATCTTAACAGACATTTCAGTGAAAAACACATTGGCAAATGTTGATCTTTTGTGCTTTCTGTCAGGTTTTGGTATCATGGTTATGCTGGCCTCATGAAATGATGAAATGATTAGAAATCTGTCGTCTTCTATACCCTAGAATATTTTAAATAACGTGGAGTGGTCTGTTTCTTGAAGGTTTGATAGAATTCACTCATAAGAGCTTTTTGCTCCAGCATTCCTTTTTTGTGTGTGTGTGGAAAGGGATATAGATCTTTGACAATCCTTTCCATTTATTTCATGGTTATGGCTAGATTCCGTTTTCAACCATAATATTGACTGTTTTCATATATGTTCATTGCCCTTCCCTGAAACAGGATTATATTTCCCTCAAATGATGTAGGTTTGGCCATGTGACTGGCAATGTCTCAGCTAGAGGGTTTTCTACTAGTTTGGATTCAGGAGTAAAGTCAACATGGAGCAGAGCAATCCTTGACCTATAATAGACATGTAGCCACCAGGACTGGGAATGACTACCACAGCATGTCATAGCCTATCTAGATTAACACCCACATCTGGCTGGGTGTGGTGGCTCGAACCTGTAATCTCAGCACTTTGGGAGGCCAAGGCAGGAGGATGGTTTGAGGCCAGGAGTTCGAGACCAGCCTGGGCAACATAGTGAAACCCTGTCTCTACAAAAACAAAAACAAAAACACCGCATACATCCTCATGAGTAAATTTTGGTAATTTATGTTTTCCTTGAAAATTATCTATTTCATGTAGATTTTCAAATGCATTGACATACAGTTGTACTTAGTATAATTTAAAAATTTCTGTAATGGTGGATAGAAACCTCTCTATCATTTGTAGTCTTGTGTGTTTTCTCTTTCTATTGCTTATTTTGATCGGTATTTTCAAATAACCAGCACTTAGTTTTATCAATTTTACTTTCTCTGCATTCTAATTTATTGATTTTTAATGTTATCTACATAAAGTCATACTTTGTCCTTTTCTGTGTGAATGAATATTTCCCTGGTTCTTCATATGCCAACTAATTTTTTACTGTACTCTGAGCATTTTGAGTATTATGAGATTCTGGGTCTTGTTTAAGTCCTATGTAGGATTTTGATTTTTTGCTTTAGCAGGCAATCGACCTGAGTAAATTCAAGTCATACGTTCCAACCTGCAGTGGTCTATCCTTTTGTTCACTTCTTAGTCTTCAATATACTAATTAGGAACACATCCAAGCTTGTGCAGCTATGGGGTTGCTTTTCAGAGCTCCTCCCTCTCCTTGTCCTCCATCTCCAGCACTTTCCACTTCCCTGAAAATCCCCTTTTGGGTGCTCTAGGCAGAAATCTTGGGCTTTAGCTATCCTGCTCTGCTATGCTGTGTCAGGGGCCATGCGGCAGGAAAACTAAAGGAAAAACTTACCGGTTAACTCACTGTGGGTTCATTGGTACTCCAAATTCAGTTGTTCTTTCCTGATAGCCTACTAGTATTTTATTTTCCCTGTCTTTAAATAGCTGTTCCATGCATTCTGCAGTGAAGTGTGCTCCCTCTATCCTATCCACAAGTCAAATTTTACTCAATGCATTTTTACAAAGGTGCCAAGGTATTTATTAATTTAATGGGGAAAGGATAATATTTTTAACAAATAGTGTTGAAAGAATTGGACATACATACGCAAATAAATGAATCTGAACCCTTACTTCACACCATACACAAAAATAAACTAAAAGTAAATCACACACCTAAACATGGGGGCTAAAACTTTTTTTAATTTTTATTTTACTTTAATAAAATAAAGTAATAAGCATACTAATAAACAAATTGGACTGCCTTATTGTGTATGCCTCATAGGGTTAGTTATAATGATAAACAAGATAAGCAAACAGCAGTAAATATATGTGCAGAACGTGCAGGTTTTTTACATAGGTATACTTGTGCCATGGTGGTTTGCTGCACCTATCACCTGGGTTTTAAGGCCTGCATGCATTAGCTATTTGCCCTGATGCTCTCCCTCCCCTGCCCCCACCCCACAGGCCCTGGTGTGTGTTGTTCCCCTCCCTGTATCCATGTATTCTCATTGTTCAACTCCCACTTATGAATGACAACATGCAGTACTAAAACTAAACTTCTAGAAATTTAGGATGAAAACTTAAAAAGTTTTTAAAACTGATAATATGATTTCATCAAAATTGGAAACGTTTTGCTTTTCAAATGACAGTTAAGAAAATGAAAAGTCAAGCCACTGACCTGGAGGAAGAATCTGCAGTATCTGATAAAAGACTTATATGTCTAGATTATCTGAAGAACTCTCAAAACTCAATAATACAAAGATAAACAACCCAATCACAGTACATGATGAGTATTAATAGGAAGGCCATAGAAGAGACAGGTATACTTCTTGCCATTCACTAAAAATGCAATTTTCTTTCACAGCTATATTAATATATATATAGCACTCCCTATGCCATCAAATGCTTTTCCCTTTCTAACATTTTAAGCAAATTGCTATTCAAACTATAATACTCAATTCAAGCATCACCTTCTTAGAAAATTTATCCACCTGATTTAAGTAACATTAAAAGGTCTCTGCTTTGTGGAGATACAAACACATATTTCTCTGTTAAAGCAAATATCATCTTTTTTTTACAATCGCATCTACTATACATCTGATTTTCTTACAAAAACACAAGTTCCTTGAAGGTAGAATCTTACTCTCAATTGGGGAAGTAATAGAGCTGAAACCTGAAAATACAACTGATTTCAAAGAGGCACTGACAAACCACAATGGAAATAATTAATTTTGATTTTTAAGAAGTCTCACCTTTTCCTTGGGACATAATGTAGTATCAATGAAGCATCACATCTCAGACCAATTATTGAACTTCTGCACTTTAAATCTCCACTAGTTTCCAACAGCAATTTCACAAATATGTTTTTTTCACACCAATAGCACTTTCGAAGACATCTGCCCTCATAAACTCTTCTTAAAGAGGTCAGACTTATTTTTAAACATCTGAGCATATTTTATCATGAAAGAACAGATTTTGCTGGGGGTGGTGGTTCACACCTATAATCCTAGCACTTTACAAGGCTGAGGTGGACAGATTGCTTGAGCTCAGGAGTTCAAGACCAGCCTGAGCAATATGATGAAACCCCTATCTCCACAAAACATACAAAAATTAGCTGGGCATGGTGGCATGTGCCTATGGTCCCAGCTACTTGGTAGGCTGAGGCAGGAGGATCACTTAAACCCAGGAGATGGAGGTTGCAGTGGGCCAAAATTGCACCAGCCTAGGTGACAGAGGAAGACTCTGTCTCCAAAGAAAAGAAAAAGAACAGATTTTTAAACAATGTTTCAAATTAGTATGCTTTATTAGTAATAAGCATACTAATAAGATGCATGCAATATATGAATCCTCACTGTATGCAAAGCACTGCTGTAGATACTAGGGATAGGTGAAGATTAGAACAAAAATTTCTGCCCTTATACAACTTCAAGTTCTAGGGTAGGGACACAGACAATGAGTAATATAAATATATACCATGTAAAATAGTGATGAGGAGACTAACCACATAGTTTATCATCCAAGCTTCTACTGAAAGTACAAAGAGGAGCTAAAAATAATTAATAGTTGTGAACAACACAAATCAACCAGACTGTCCCATGGCATACAATTACCCTAGAGTTAAGCACTAAAGGGAAAACAAAGCAAGGAAGAAGGATAATGATATGCATTTGTGTGAGGGAGGGGGGTAGTAATGAAGCTCATATTTGAAGTTATAATTCAGTGAAGACCTGAAAGTGTTAAGGCGTAAACCGTGTAGATATCTGTACATTCCAGGAAAAGAGAGTAACAAGTAGAAAAGTCCTGTGGCAGGAGCAAAACAAGTATGTTTCAAAAACAGTCCCTACAACTTAAAGTATAATAATAATAATAAATTAATTAAAAAGAAAACAGCAAAGGAATTGGTGTGCTAGAGCAGAATGAGCCAGGGAAGAATGAAAGGGGGGTAAATGAAGAGAGAGAGAGAGTGGGGGCAGGGGGCTGAGTCATGTAGATTAATTTAGAGAGGGGGTGTGGGACCCCGATCAGGTAGGGCTTGTACCTCATTGTAAGGACTCTGGCTTTGCTCTGAGTAAGACAGAAGTCACTGAAAGGTTTTAAGCAAAGAGACACTTGATCTGACTTACAATATCAGAATTCCTCTGGCTTCTTGTAGAGACTGAAGAGGAGCGACTGTGGAAGCAGGCCAAATCAGGAGGCTGTTGCAGTGATCCACATGAGAGATGTTGGTGACTTGGACCAGGATGGTAGCTGAAGAGGTGATGAGAGGTGGTCAAATTTTGGATACACCATGAATTTAGTCAGGAATTGCTGATGAACTGAATATGACGTATAAGAGCATGGGTGGGATTTGAGGTGAGGGGAGGAAGAATCAGTTTAGTTTTCAATACATTCAGTTTGAGATGCCTATTAAGTTTCACATATGGAGATGTCAAGTAAGCAGTAGGAAATGAGAGTCTAAAATTCTGAGGTTTAGAGGTCCAAGCTGGAGATAAAAATCTGGGCATTATCAGTGCAGGGAGGACAATCATTTACATGAGATTGGATGAGTTCCTCAAATACACAGAAAAGAGGTCTGAGGAGTAAACCTTTGGGAACACTAAAATTTAGAGGTCATAGAAGATAGAACTCCTACATGAAACTGAGAAGGAGCAGGCGGGGAGGTGGGAGGAAAACCAGGCAATATACTAGAAACCAAGGAGGCAGAGTTAAAAGGAGAGAGCAATCCACTGTGTCAAATGCTGCTGATAGATCTAATAAGATGAAGATGAAGACTGACCATTGGATCTCACAATGTGCATGTCTGGAGACCCTGACAAGAGCAGTTTCTGTGGAGTATAGCATAGAAAACCCTGGTTAGAACAGGAAGGAAAAAAAGGAAAGTGAGTACAGAATACTTCCAAGGAATTTTCTGTGAAGAAGACAAGTAAGGATGACAGCTTGAGGGGATGTCAGGCCAAGAGAGTTTTGTTGTTTGTTTTTTGTTTTTAAGATAAGAAAGATTCAGTGGAGAAAGACTGAGGATTCAGGAGAGACAAGTTCATGGGAGAACCTTTCTTCTCTTTAAGATTGCAGGGACACTTTATCAATGCAAACAAAAAGTAAAGTACAGAGTGTTCCACTGTGTACTATAATGCAATGCATGTGCTCCTAAAACTTTAAAATTCTGCAAAATTGCACAGCAGCTAAGTAATTTTGAATTACCTTATTTGTATTCTTGAATTATATGTTGAATTATAAAAATTCAACATGTACAAAGAATGAATTCAATTATTTAGAATTACAAATTCTAAATAATTTTGTAATTATACTTTTATTCTGACCTAAAAGTTCTTTAACATAGTGCTTAATTTTGAAATGTTTCAATTTTTCTCATTTAAACTATTATTCATTCCAATTTTATCTGCATAAGTTGAATTGTGTCCCCCAAAGATGTCAAAGTCCTTGCCCTCAGTACCTGTAAATGTGATCCTATTGTGGGGGTGTGGGGCAGTCAAATTGTAGATGTAATCAGTTAAAATGAGGTCATACTGGAGTAAGGTGGGCCCCAATCCAATGACTGGTGTCTTTATAAAAAGGGGAAATGTGCGCACAGGAAAAACACCAGGTGAAAATTGGAGTTCTGCTACCACAAGCCAAGAACTACCAGAAGTTAGGAGAGAGGCTTGGAACAAATCTTTCCATAGAGCCTTCAGAGGGAGCAGGGCTCTGCGAACACTTGACCTCAAACTTCAATTCTCCAGAACTATGAGGTGATAAATTTCTGTTTATTGTTTATCATACTTTGTAACAGCAGCTCTAGCAAACTAATATACTAACAGTAACAAGGCCTAAGGGAAAAATAGGTTTGGGGTGTATCACTTAAAATCAATACAATTTTGTGGCCAGACCACTCAACAGAAAAAGTCATTGGTACTTAGGAAACAACATGTGCACTGCCAAGCCAGAACTCCTCTAACTGGAGGCTGCGCCAGGCAATGTTAAAAATACACCATACATTGCCCTGGAAATGTTTATAATGCTTTGGTTAGGGCAAGACTGGGGGCTGAGATGAGGATGAAGCAAAGGTTTATGAATATGGGCAGATGGTGGGTAGATGTGGGGTGGAGTGCATGAAGAGTCCTCTGGTTGCTTCAGTCTTCTTGGCCAACTAGAAAGCAGGAACATCAGCTGTGAGCAACAACCAGAGAGGGAGTGTCAGGGTTTGAGACCAGGAGAGAGGGTATGAAACTATCTTGTAGAGTAAGGGAATGAATGGATCACTGCACAGCATCACTGCCCTCTTGCGACTTGCAGTGGTGACCATTTTTAGTTACATTAAGCTGCCTGGGAATTGGCACAGTTGGTCTGAACCAAGACAGTGACTCAGCTAAGTCAGTATAGCAAAGCTGGATGACAAGAACATTGACAACATGTACAAAGAATGAAACACAAAAGCAAGAGAAGTAAGGATGTGCAGGGCAGTGAAAACCTGAAAAGGTAGGAGGTGGTGGTCAGGGAGCAGAATGACTTGAGGCTGAAATTAGGAAGGAGCTGCAGTGGTTGGTAATGACAAGGATTCACATAAATACGACAGAGTTAAGACAGAAGACACACAGTATTATCCTAAGAGACAGATTATCCTTACTTTTAATGATGGAGGCAGCAAATGTTAGTGTTGGTCACTTGATTTGCTTTTTATTCTTTTGAGTTTAGCAACAAAGGCTTATATTTTAATCTGAATCCCCTGTTCTTAAGCTTTTTAGTGTTCTCATTGCACCAAATTCTAAATAATTTTGTAATTATACTTTTATTTTGACCTAAAAGTTCTTTAACATAGTGCTTAATTTTGAAATGTTTCATATTTTTCTCATTTAAACTATTATTCATTCCAATTTTACCTGCATTATAGTCAGAAAATGTGGCCCAAATGATTTGCACTTTTGGAAATTTGGCCTTTTTTATTAGCTTAATATGTGCTCACTTTTTGTAAATGATTTTTGAGAACTGGGTTTGTAGGTGCCAACATTTATTAAATTAGCATTACTAGCAGTCTTGCCTAATTAACCTGTAAATGACTGCGATTAATATATTAGGACTCCTATTAATATTTCTGTCCATTTTCCTTGCATTTCTAACACTTTATACATTTTCACATAATGTTATTCACCAGATACATGTTCACGAAGATTTCATCTTTGTCATAAACAGTAGCCTTTACCAATGCAAATAAATATATGAAAGGAAAAAAAAAATTACCTTAAGAAAACAGCAACTTGAACTTCTACCACAAATTCTCAGGTGACCTGGCACTTTGGAACCCACAACAGAATGAAAGCTGGCAAGCTCTACACTTTAATAGAAGACCCAAAGATTGCTTGATTTTCCAAAATATCCAATTGCCATCTCATCTGAAGTTTTGAAAACATTTTTTAAAATGTATGTTGCTCTGAAATACTTTACATATACTAATTGTAATTCTGTAGAAATATTTTCTGGGGTTGGAAGGAGACTTCCCTGAAGTGGGCAGGTTAACAAAAGTCATATTAAATCATGTTTATAATATTTAATATGGTTGATAATTGCCATAAGCAGTGTTCAGTAATTCAGTACAGCCTGCCACTTTTAAGTACTAAAATACTGGTATCTATTTGCCATTATTCAGTAATAATCTAAATAATTTTGTCTCATCACATATGTAGTCATGCATGAAAAGTTTGAGCTGCCCAGTACTCTGATCATATTCCTCCCCCTTAAAAAAAAAAAAAAAAAAAAAAAAAACTTTTGAAGGTGTATTCTTATTATCAGCTTTTTAAATGATCCTTTCCTTGGTCATTAGTATCAGTAATCCGTTTTCCCTACGGTTACTGGATTTCTCCCAGAACTAATTTGGGCCCCATCTACTTTCAAAAATTCCTGATGTAACTAACTTTTCACCAAGGAGAAATGGGACAGGTGGAGGTTAGGGGCTGGGGTAGAGAGATGTGCCATTGGATATATAAGGAGGCGGGTGTGGTAGGGACCAGAGAAGAAGGGAAGGGGTTCAGTCCTTAGTTTCCAGCTTTCCTGCCTCTACCTATTTTCAGGGCCAGACTCCCATCTCTGCTTGCCTTTTGTCTTCCAGAGTCATCTTTGTTTTGGGACTTGCCCACTCCTTCCCTAGGATAAAATTTATTTTCTCTGGACCTTCTTCCCCCAACATCTGACCTGCACAAACTCTAGCCAGAAAAGTTAAAAGAGAAAGTCCTAGACCATGGTCATCTCTCAAATAACCAGAGTAATGACCCTTTCCTTGGTCATTAGTATGAGTAATCAGATTTGCCTATAGTTGCTAATTACCTGGATTTCTCCCAGAATCAGTTTGGGATCTGGTGGCTGAGGACCAAGTGGAGAAGAAAAAGGCAACTGCAGTCCACTTTTTATTTTTATTTTTAAAGGTTCAGAGGGTACACGTGCAGGTTTGTTACATAAATATATTGCATACTGGTGATGCCTGTGCACCACACTGTTTAATGCATCACTGGTATCAGTGTCTCAGTGTGACCCGAAATAAAAAAAAAGGCAGCACGGCCATTTTACTCTGGTATTGCAACCAATAGCTACAGTAAAGTTGAAAATTGGTTAAAAATCTAACACCAATGAAAATTTAAATACCTAGGAATACATTTAAGCAAGGAAATAAACGATCTCTACAAGGAAACTACAAAACACTGATGAAAGAAATCAGAGAAGACACAAACAAATGAAAAAACATCCCATGCTCATGGATCAGGATAAATATCATTAAAATGACGATACTGCCCAAAGCAATTCACAGGTTCAATGCAATTCTTATCAAACTACCAACATCATTTTTCACAGAATTAGGAAAGACTCCTAAAATTCATATATAACCAAAAAAGAGTCTAAATAGCCAAAGCAATCCTAAGCAAAAGAACAAAGTTGGAGGCATCACATTACCTGACTTCAAGTTATACTACAAGGCTACAGTAACCAAACGAGCATGCTACTGGTACAAAAATAAGACACATAGATCAGTAAAACAGAATAGAGAACCCAGAAATAAAGCCACATGCCTACAACCAGTTGATCTTCAACAAGTGCTATGGAAAATGGCTAACCATATGCAGAAGAATGAAAATGAAGCCCTCTCTCTTACCATAAACAAAAATTAACTCAAGATAGATTAAAGACTTAAATGTAAGACCTGAAACTATAAAAATCCTCAAAGAAAACCTAGGAAAAACTCTTCTGGACATTGGCCTAGGCAAAGAATTTATCACTAAGACTTCAAAATCAAATGCAGCAAAACCAAAAATAGACAAATGCAGCTTAACTAAAAAGTATCTGCATAGAAGAAATAATCAACAGAGTAAACAGACAACCTACAGAATGAGAGAAAATATTAGTGAATTATGCATCCAACAAGACTAATATCCAGAATCTATGAGGAACTCAAATCAAAAAGAAAAAAACCAATGACATTCTTCATAGAAATAGAAAAAATAATCCTAAAATTTATATGGAACCACAAAAGACCCAGAATAGCCAAAGCTATCCTAACTAAAAAGAACAAACCTAGAAAAATAACATTATCTGACTTCAAATTATATTACAGAGCTATAGTAGCCAAACAGCATGGCACTGCCATAAAAAACAGACACATACACCAATAATTGGGAGTAGAATAGAGAACCCAGAAACAAACCCACACACCTACAGTGCAGTCAAATTTCTTGAGCAATACCCCAAAAGTACAGGCAACCAAAGCAAAAATGGACAAATAGGATCACATCAAGTTAAAAAAACAAAGTCTCCCATCAAAGGAAAACTCCAGACCTTATGATTTCATGGGCTGAATTCTACCAAACATTTAAAGAACTAAAACCAATCCGTCTCAAACTCTTCCAAAAATACTGAAGAGTATATTTCCACACTCACTGTATGAGGCCAGCATTACCCTTCTCAAGAAAATACTAGCAAACTGACACCATTATCAAGTGAGGTTATCTCTGGGATGACAAGGATGGTTTAACATATGCACATCAACAAATATGATATACCACATTCACAGAATGAAGGACAAAACCCTATGATCATCTCAATGAATGCGGAAAAGGCATCTGACAAAATTCAACATCCTTTCATCATTAAAATTCTCAACAAATTAAGATGGAATGCATCTCAACACAATAGAGGCCATATTCAATAAGCCCACAGCTAACATTATGTTCAAGTGAAAAGCTGAAAGCTTTTCCTCTAAGATCAGGAACAAGACAAGGATGCCCATTCACCCCACTTCCATTCAACATTGTGGCAGAAGTGCTAGATAAAGCAATTAGTAAAGTAAAACAAATAAAAGGCATCCAAATCAGAAAGGAAGAAGTTAAACTGTCTCTGTTTACAGATGACATGATCTTACATATTGAAACTGTAAAGATCCCACCAAAAACTGTTAGAACTAATAAATAAGCTCAGGAAAGTTGCAGGATACAAAATCAACATACAAAATCAGTACTACTTCTATATGCTAACAATGAACTATGTGAAAAAGATATCAAGAAAACAATCACATCTACAATAGCCAAAAAGTACTTGGAAATAAATTGAACCAAGAAGGCAAAAGTCTATACACTGAAAACTGTAAAATACCAATGAAAGAAATTGAAGAAGACACAAATAAATGGATAGATACCCCATGTGCATGGACTGAATAATTAAAACTGTCAAACTGTTCATACTTCCCAAAGCAATCCATAGAATCAATACAATCCCTATCAAAATTCCAATGACATTTTGCACAGAAATAGAAAACAATCCTAAAACTCATAAAATCACACTCTGATTTCAAAATCAACTACAAAGCTATAGTAATCAAAACAGCATGGTACTGGTATAAAAACAGACATGTAGACCAATGGAACAGAATAGAGAGCCCGGAAGTAAATCTACACATTACAGCTAACTCATTTTCAACAAAGGTGCCAAGAACACAAAATGGGGAAAGGGAACGTTCTTCAATTAATGATGCTCGGGGAACTGGATATTCACATACAGAAGAATGATACTAGACTCCTATCTCATTCCACATATGATAATCAACTCAAAATGGATTAGACTTAATCGTAAGGCCTGAACCTGTAAAAACTACTGGAAGAAAACATAGGAGAAAACCTTGATAACATTCATCTGGGCAACGATTTTTGGGGATGTGACTCTAAAAGCACAGGTAATACAGGCAAAAATAGACAAATGCAAGAGATTGTTATCCACTGACCTTTTACTTTTAAATTTTTTACTTTTACTCTAGAATCCACAGCTGTGGTCTAGGGAAAATAAACTGATTCAGTCTAAGATGGGTGTACTTGGAAAATCTGGAAAAAAAATCCTATTTGGTCATTGCCTGCCTGTATATCAAATATCCACGGAAGGCAAAGAGAGTTGTCACACAATCAACTAACACATAAAATTATTTGAAAACCATAATCAAGAAGCACGATCCTTTATAAAGAAACTGCTCAAAAATACCATGCACACCAGGTCTATCCTTTTTGACATGGCTACACCTAAATCTGACATCAGACAAGAGAGGAACACAAATACAAGTATATCCTCTAGTTAAACTTCAGAGCACAATCCATGATTTTTCATGTGCAGATGAGATCCTGGGCCATCTTCTCCTAACCAAACAAGAAAAGTAACTCTGTGCACATAATACGTGAATCAATTTCTCCATTCTTGGACACTTCCAATCTCAAACTGGTACCTTCTCACAACTGGTCATACAAGCAGTTCTCCCTGAGTACAGAAAAGAGTATTAATATATAGGAAATATGGTTAATTAGCAGGCCTAACGATGACACTGGTCATAGTTACAAAATTTCAAAATAAAAAGTGTGAAAATGAAAATTTTAGTTATTGCCTAGTTTGGGCCACAAGCCTTAAAAGCTTGCACTCTGCATTAACTTCATAGGTTCACTAAATTTATAACATCACTTGGTTTTGAGTTGAGAAAAACGTTTTCAGATCCATTTATTAAGGAACTTTGGAGATTAACTACTTGGACCGCCTGGCTGTCTTTCACCTAACCCAGACAGAAATGTTTCCATCTGACCCTTAAAATTTACTAAAGACAGTATTACTACATTTTCCGCAGCTATTAGCTAAGAGGCCTTACGAAAGGAACTGAAAAGGGAAGCAGGCCAATGACAAAAACTGGGCCATGATTATGCAAGATTCAACAGGTTATGACTGAGGTGTTTCAAATCCCTTTCTCCTTTGAGATTTGGCACTGACGTTGGATAGCTTTCTAGCTTGGTTCCCCTGGAAACCTGATGAAGGTAGACCACCAGCTGTGTGACAAGAGACTGCTTCTGGTAAAACGCTCAGCGAAGCATCCTCTGTCCAAGCTAGGAAGGCTGCAAATGAATGCAAACACCTGCTAGGAGTCACAGCTTGGGCTCCAAGAGTGCAGTGTACAACTTCTTCCTGGGCCTTGTCCCTAGCCAGAACCCAAGGATGCTATATGCACAGGGAACTGTTAAAAAGAGGGTAGTCCCTTATGGCTTCTAAAGTCAAGGTGACTCCTATGTCCTTTTGTGCAGTCTGTGGGGACTGCCAAGATAATTCCCATAGAACTCTGCCTAAAGCCATCCTCTGGCATGCTGTCTTGCCTGCCCAATGTCCTTCAGAGCAAACTGGTAACAGAGGAGGCCCTTCCATGTCATGGGAGTTTGTGTAGTTGAACCCAACACCAGCTGTGATGAGTGCTGCCCTAGCACTCAGGAGTGTCTTAAGAGGCAACCCCATCCCACATTAGCACCAAATTGTCATAGCCATGACTGTCACAAGAGTATGGGATTAGAACCAATGAAGGCAAACCTTTAAAAAATGGTTTAAGATCTTTAAAGACATCACTGAAGTTTAAGGCTGAGAATAGCAAATATACAGAGAAAGGCAGAGCGTTCATTCATTAAAAAATGGAACTTAACATTTTCCCCAAACTTAGCTATCACTAAGTAAAGGAGCAAGGCATCATGGTATAGAGGGGGAAATTTTCCCAGAAGCAAGGAAATGTGGCTCTCATTCTGACTGTGCACATAGCCGCTGTATGGCCTTGAATAAGGTGCTTCTCCCTACAGATGTCAGTGTCTTTATATGGAAGAGGATGGGTAGTGGGAGCAGGGGATGAAGGAAAGCACAATTGAAGTATGGGAAAAACATGAATTTAGAAAAATGTTACATTAATAACAGCTGGAACAAAGAAAACACAAATTTGGCTTGTGTGTTTTAAATTGTAAAACCTGCAAACAAACACCTATGATTCTGGGCTTTTAAAGTGAGAACAAAAACAACTTCTTAAGTTTTTGCCTGTTGGTCTTAGTTAATAATGCTTCATTCAATTCTCAACATACCCGTTCGAAAACTCATCAGCCTCACAGCCTCTATGTCAAACAAGTTCTATCTAACTAAACAGTACTTTCAGTTAACCCCAGGTAATGAAATGCTATGATCATTGACTCCACAATTCCATTGGTAATCTAGTCTCAGGAAAAACCTTAAACATAGGAAGAAGTCTTATGTAAACATAAACTGCTCAGTTCTTTACTTACAATAGAGAAAAAGTTTCAAAAACAACCCACAAATTTCATGCTAAGAAAGTAGGATTAAATAAAGACAAAATCATTTCAGCTATGTTTTCAAAAAACCTATGCACATAAAAAGAAACAGAATACATAGAAATGTCAAGGGGGGACTGCAAATAGAACATCTTTTTTTCCAGTTTTCTAAATTTTCTTAAATGAACATCCATTTTATAATGAAAAACAGTTCAATTTAAGTTGCATTTCCAACACATTTCTCAGCATCAAGTTCTGTAGTCAATCTTTTGCCCATATCCTCTCCTAGTACGCTATACTAATATTAAACTTCAAAATATGTCAAATCAGGATGGTTATGTTATTCTGAAAATGTAAACCACTCTAACAGAAATTATCTGGCAGAGGTAAGATTTAAATATCTTTCATTTAATTAACAGAGCCTAACACAGTTCCTGACACATAATGGGTGTTTTTAAATACCTGTTAAATAATTACCTTAATTTTTGGCCTGTAATTCATATCTCAAAAGAGTTTTGTTTCTTCATAGTCCTTGTAATTACCTAAAAATCCATATTCATACTTTCAAAGACAAAATGAAGATCTTCAGAGCAAACCATTCCTGTTCTAATATTAACAGGAACATTTCATACCAATATATACTTACCATAATAAAGTTTGGGGGAAATGAGCACATACAATATCTCAAGATGCTTACAAACCTCAAATTCTAAAATACGAGAATTTAAAATTATGAAAGAAAAATTCAGTCAAGGAACTTTTGTTATCTTTTCAATGAACTTCTCAATTGTTTGCAGATCTGTACTCCTTCCAAAGGGATTTTATGTTGTTTCTAGAAATATAAGAAGTTATTGGAACATGCTAGTATATGTACAAGTAAACTTTACAAAAATGTGAAAAGACCCATGATAACTTTAAAAAGGTGTATTGTCTGAATCTCCGTGTCACCCCAAAATTGTTATGTTAAAATCTTAACCCCCTAGGTGATGGTATTAGGAGCTGGGGCCTTTGGGAGGTGAGTCTCATCACGATGAGATTAGTGCCATATTAAAGAGGCCCAAGGGAGCTCCTTGCCTCTTCTGCCACGTGAGGGCATAGTGAAAAGGTGCCATTTATGAACCAGGACACAGCCCTTACCAGATACCAAATCTGCCAGGACCTTGATCTTTGACTACCCAGCCTCCAGAACTGGGAGAGATAAATTTCTGCTGTTTATAAGCTCCCCAGTCTGTGGTATTGTTATAGCAGCCCACACATAGTTAGACAAAGAGTAACATGAAAAAAGTGCTCTGCCATAGTTTTAGCATCACTGTTTTAATATCATGAAATACAAGTACAAAACATTGTATAAGTATACTTTTTACTACACGGAGATGAACTAATACATTTATGTTTTTATCAGAATCTATATCACCCAGCACTGACCAATGTACTAGGAGCTTTCCACAGGGATTTTTTTTTTTTTTACTATTCCTATAAGGTTTTATCATGAATAAAAAAGCTCACAACTCTTTTCAGCCATTGCAGATTTACCTTTATCTTAATATTCCTGTTTAAGATGCTTTGGAGAACTGTTAAGAACTACAAAATCACCTTAGGAAGAGTTTTGAATGAGTAATTTTATTTCACGTTGGCCAAGATCTCCCTTATGTTGGCATTGCAAAGACACTGCACTTATCTGAGGTTAGAAAAAATGTTGTCTTAATAGCCCCCTTACTGTGTAACAAGGCAAATTACCATTTCCTGAAATGTCCAGAATATCAGAGTAGATAGTTATTTGTTAAGCAGTGAGTCATGAAACCCCACTTACAGAAGACAACAGCAACAGAGGACCACTAAGTCCTAAACACACCAAAGAAAAACAAGTTTACAAATATTCAAACTGTCTGTCTTCTCTACATCTAAAACGGTTTAACCATCAAGTGAGAGTAACATAAGCCAATTAGAAAGGGAAATAGCAAACTGTGCTAGTGTCCGACATTCAGCTTCCATAGCATGTCTCACAGTTTTCGGCCATTTCAGCTAAGAGTTTTCTTATAACAGGCAAAAATAATGATTAAAATACCATTAGCTTTGCTGAGAAATGTGAAAAAAAAAAAACCACAATGTCAAAAATATTTGAAACTAATTTTGTTTTTATAAATAAATAAAATGGTGTTTATCTTTTCTTAAAATTCTTGCTGTTAAAACATTCAAAGTTATGTCAACCTGTAAGGATAAAGGGGTATTTAAGATAACATGTTTGGAAAACTGAACCACATTTTTAATTGCCAGCATTATGCTTTATTCTTGGTAGAATCATCCTTGTTTCTTCTTTTTACATCCCAATTATAAACCCTGGCCATATCTGCAAGAATTGTCAAAGAAAATGCAAATGCAGTTCTAAAGATAATGCATGCAATGACTAACTATTCACTCCACTTGCACAATGAATCAAAGAAACAGAAATCACACATACACAAATACTGGTAACAAATAGTATTGTTAAGACATCCTGCTATAACGTCAATTGCTAGGAAAATACTGTAATTAAACTCTATCAAAACTAAGGACTCAAATCAACAACTGTTAACCAACTGTTTACTACGGTATTAGTCAACTGTCAACTAGTCAACTATGATATATTTAACAAATATGTACTAGACACTCTCAATAGTTTTAAAGACAGTCCCTCATCCAAGAAATTTCAAAGATTGCTCAACCTATATCCTGCCATGTAATATTTGTATTAGTACAATTATCAACAATTTTATCTCTTACCCTCCCTTTGGCTTAATAAGTTTGTTAAGCATCTACTGTGTTTCTGACTAGGCGCTGTACAAAGCCCTGAATAAGACAGGTGAAGTCCTTTCCCTCATGGAGCTTAGACTCCAGTAGAATAGTCAATATGACAGAGACTGTTCGCCCTAGCTCCCTCACTTGTCTGTACACCTTCCTTTCCTACCTTTTGCAGTACTAACAATAACAAATGGCATTTAACTCAACTTGTAGGACTCATCTGAGAGGATTTCCTCTCTTTTGGCTCCTGTACCCATCTAAGTCACTGGATCCTGTTTTTTCTCTAACGTTTAATATCTTTTCCTTTCCACAAGCACCACCGTCCTAGACCCTCATCATCTCACAGCTGGATGAAGTTTCCACACTACCCGTCAGATGATGATGATCAGTGCACTAGGCCCCAACAGGCCTGCCTTCCCTCAGCCAACCATGAACACCTGCCACATGCTGCACACTGGAAAAGAAGAGAAAGTGCAGCTCCTACATTTGAAGAGCTCATGGTTTGGCAAGGAAAAACTAAGCAGTATGTGTTAAGCAAGCACACAAGAAACACTCTGAGGATCAGAAAATGTTCAGGAATGCTCTGATGCTTGAACTGAGATATTTAGAGTAAAAGGGTAAAAAAAGAGCACCTCCTGTAAATATGTGAAAGCCATTCCAGTTAGGAGAAACAAAGGGTAGAAATACAAAGGGTGTGGCACATTTGGGGAGTGTGTACAATAACTGATTGGAGTTATCTGGAACCTGGAATGCACTGGGGAAAGTCAAGAAGAGGTCAGTGGCATGAGGTGAGACAGGCTGGGGTCACTTCACAAGAGTGCCTATATGTATATCTTGTAAGTAACAAGGAACTGTTGAAATATTGTAACCAGAGGAATAAAAATGAGTGACTTAGTAAATTCATACTAGAGATAGTGGGCAGGACAGATGGAATGAAAGGAACCTAAAAAGCTACTGAGTGCAGGTTTTGGAGTCCCAGAACGAGAACAGTAATGGTCAGAGAGATTTATGAGGGGAATTTTATGTGAATCTGGTGATCGATTTGTTATTGGTAGCGAAGAAGAGAGAAGTGTGAAAGGTGACTCCCGTGATTTTGTCTTGGGTGACTGTGACAGGAAGTAGAAGGAAAAGACAGGCCAGAGAAGAAAGGCAAAGAGCTTGCCTTCCCTCTTGACCAGAATACCCCACTCCCATCTCTTCTCTCTGCTGATCTTTAAATCCTACGCTGCCTTTAAAAAAGCAGCCTAACTTTTATCTTCTCAACAAAGCCTTCTTTGAACTAACTCCAGCCTACATCTATCTTTCCCAAAGTTTAAATTGCCTTGGTGTTGCATATGTTAACTTACTTATAGTTTGCTATGAATTATCATTCAGCTGTTTTACATGTACAGTTCTAACAAACAGAGAAAGACACTGCCACTCTTTTCTAAAATTGATTTTCATGCCCCATATGTCTTAACACAGTTGCAGGAACATAGGAGACCCTCAACAAATGCTTGTGAAATTAAACTACTTAACCAGTTACAAAGTTGTCTTGGGAAAATATTTGGAAGAAAAATACTCATTCACCTATGTGAATTTGCTGTTTCCACATCACATTTCAAAGTCACTAATCTATCTACAAACTTATTTAAGTACTAGTTCCAAATATCTTATTTATTATCTTATAAAATCTATAACCTTATGTTAGCCTAATAAGGAAATTCTTCCCACTAAAGCAATGTAAGAAAGAATGTGGGAGGTTTTTTGCATTCTAATTTTTTTTAGTTCTAGGGTACATGTGCAGGATGTGCAGGTTTGTTACAAAGGTAAACGTGTGCTGTGTGGTTTGCTGCACCTATCAACCCATCACCTAGGTATTAAGCCCAGCATGCATCAGCTATTTTTCCTAATGCTCTCCCTCTGCCCACGAAAGAATGTTTTTTTAAAAAAATCTTTCTCCTTTTTTTCCCTTGCTTTTTGTTTTAAGAAAGGATACTGACTTCTGTGGTAGTAAATTGATCTCGAAGAAAGTCAAGGTCTTCCTCAAGGGAATCAAGATTCTTTGTGGCAGTCGATAAATTCTTTTCCAACAATGCCTGAGCTTCATCAATATCATATTCAAGCATTACATTAGCCTGAAGAGAGAAAGTCATGACAATTACTCAATATTTACACAGAGCTTTATAGGTTAGAGTAAGTGTGGGCAAACTACAGCCCTCAGGTCAAATCTAGCCTGCTGCCTTTTGTTGCAAGTTAAGTTTCACTGGAGGCCAGCTATTCTCTACTCAGGCTTTCATACCACAGTGGCAAAACTGAGTGGTTGAGACAGAAACCATGTGATCTACAAAACCAAAAATATTTACTATTTGACCTTTTACAGAAAGTTTGCTGATCCCTTGGTTAAAGAATATATTTACATACATTGTATCATTTAATCCTCAACCCTGCTGAGGCCAAAGTTGTCTTCTTCACAGTTAAAGAAATGAAAGCTCAGGTTGCCTTGGCTGGCATAGCTAGTGAGAAAATGGGAGAATCAGGATAAGAAACCAGTATGTTTAGATACAAAATTCTATCTTTCTACTACCTCCATCGTGACACTAAACAGTGTTAAGTTTGTATCAATTTAAATAAATTCTGAGCTTCAGATACGGTATTAATTTAAAATTTTTCAAAGACATTTTTTATCATCTATATTTGACCAGGTAAGAAAGACAGCTAGCTTTTACTTGTCCCTTCCTACTACTTCTGACAGATATTAGGGATTAAGGCAAGGTAATGTGTCTGTCATTCTGAAGATCTAGTGTTACTGCCAATATTCAGGGATGCATGTACCCTGGAATTGGGAAGCCATACCTTTTACAGCTTTGAACTCCCCCATCACCTGACTGACCACTGGGCATTTCCTAAACCACTTTCCTCATCTCACAAATGCAATCTTAAAATTACTCAAAGGATTGTTGTAAGGATTAAACAGGACAACATGAAAGTATATGGCACAAAGTAAATGCCAAATAAATACTTATTGACTGAATAATCCAATCCATAATTAGAAAACTGTATTAAAGTTCAGATAGGACAAAAATATTCAACATAAGCAAAGACTGAACATAAATATAATAAGAATCCACAAAGAAAAAAACCAAAGCAGGGGACACAAAAATTTCTAAATCCTTCATTTCAATAAAATGTTCCTGAAATGTGACACATGCACATACTACACACACACACACACACGCACACACACACTGGGTGAAATGACACACAAAATGAAATGAAAGGGTACACTGTATACCTTGGGGAAATTGACCCAAAAGTCTTTGAGCATCCAGGCAAAAAGAACACATCACTCGGAAAGAAATCAGTTTGCCATTACACTTTTTGACAGTGATGCTTTACAATAAAAGAAAACGGGGCACTGTATAAGATGCTGAAGGAAATAAAATGTGAGTTTAAGATATTATATCCAGCAAAACTGAATCTCAAGTACAAAGGCCACAGACAAGTTGTCAGCAACATGAGATAACTCAGGGAATATCATTCCCATAAATCTTAAGGCCATCTACTTATCAGACGAATGAGTAACATACAATCAAAATGACTGGGGGGACATCAACATAAAGACTATGATGTGCATTCAATATTTACACGAAGAACAAAGATAAATGAAAGACACGAGAGAGAGCAAACGGTATATAATGGCTCTGTGCTCCAACAATATGGGAACAACCTTATAAAGAATGGGTAAGGACAGGAAGAACATAAGCAAAACTGTCAGTGGTAACAGTGTTGGGTGGTGTTATTCTAAGAATGCTTTGTGTGTGAATAGTAATGTTGTCTAGTTCAATTCTATCACCCTTGGTATTTCTGAAAACCAGGATTCTTGATATAGAAGAAACAGGGGGCCCGGGCGCGGTGGCTCACGCCTGTAATCCCAGCACTTGGCAGGCTGAGATCGTGTCACTGCGCTCCAGCCTGGGCGACAGAACAAGACTCCGTCTCAAAAAAAAAAAAAAAAAAAAAGGAACAACTAAAGTGAAAACTCTATTGTCCTGAATTTGAATTGGAGGTAACAGTATGATTTCATGAGGTACACACATAGTAACCTGCACCTTTGTACACAAGTTTATGCAGGCTAGCTATATCCTACTGGTTCTATTTCTCTGGTTGAACCCTGACTGATAACAGATTCATTCACTTACACTTTGCTTTATGCAGTTTTCTGATTTTTTTGTTTATATTTAACATTATATACATATAGAAAAGTATTCATATCATAAATATATAGTTTGATGTATTTTCACAAACTTAACACATTCATGGAACCAGCATCGAGATCAAGGACAGGTTATCACCAACACCCCAAAGCTTCCTTGTGAACGCTTCCAGTTACCACCAGCACCCCCACCCCAAAGGTAATCATTATCCTGACTTAGAGCATAGTTTTGCCTGCATTACAACTTTACATAAACAGAATGACACAGTATATGCGCTCTTTTGTGACTGACTTCTATAGTAGGCAAGAATTATGGCTCCCATTAACAGCTGTCCCATTCTAATCTCTGGAATCTGTGACTCTGATGAGATATTTACATCATTTGTCAGAGTTGAACTTAATATACAGACTGCCTAGGTAGGCCTAATTTAGTCATATGAGCACTTCAGAGCAGAGAACTTTTTCTGGCTGGAAGCAGAATGAGAAGTTTGAAAGATCTGAAGTGTAAGAAAGACTAGTCATATCACTGCTTTGAAAATAGAAAGGACCACAAGCCAAGGATTGCAAGTGGCCTCTAGAAGCTGAGACTGACTCCTGGACAACAGGCAGCAAGGAAACAGGGACCTCAATCACAGAGAACCGGATTTTGCCAACAACGTGAATAAGGCTGAAATCTAATTGTCCCCCAGAGCTGCTAGTAAGGAGTACAGCCCTGTTGACAATTTAATTCTGGCTTTGTGGGACCCTGAACAGAGGACCCAGCCAAGCCCATCTGGATTTCTGACCTATACAGCTAGGAGATAATGGATATTGTTTTAAGCCTCTAAGTTTGTGGTAATTTGCTATGCAGTTTCTTTCACTCAACCTTGTTTGTGAAAATCACCCTTGCAGTGCTGGTGTGTAGCAGAAGTTCATTCCTCGTCTGTACTGCATAGTATTCCATGGTCTGAACACATCATGATTTAGTCATCCATTTGACTGTGATGAACATTTGGGTTGTTTCCAGGTTTTGGTTACTACAGAGTTGATATGAACATTCTTACACCTTTCTTTTAGTTAATATTTATACATTTCTTATATATAGCAAGAGGCAGAAAGAGATGGAGACAGGCATGGAACTGCTATGGCGTAGGCAATGCATATCTTCTGCTTTAACAGACACTGCCAGTTTCCCCAGCCGCTGTGTCCATTTACACCTTCACCAACAGTAAATCAGTGTTTTCACTATTCCATGTCCTACCATCACTTAGTATCACCCTACCATTCCGGTGGGTACACAGTGAGATCACATTGTGCTTTTAATTTGCATTTCCCTGTTTACTAATGAAGTGGGACAACTTTTCATATGTTTACTGGCCATTGGGAGGCCCTCTTTTTGGAAGTCACTCACCCATTATCCTGAAGAGTTACTTATCTTTTTCCATGTTATCCTTAACAAAAAAGTTTTCTAAAAAATTTAAGTATATAAATATTAGGAAAAATAAAATGTTTGCAGATTTGGTGAAAGGAGTATATTGTTAAGATAAAATTATAAATATCTGATAAAGTTGATTACATTAAAATTTAAAACTTCCAAGAGGTACCACAAAAGACAAGTGACAGATGAGAAAAAGTATCAGCAAAATTAAGAGAAGACTCTGCATCCAAAATACATAATATGTAAAGAAGACCTAAATGTCTGTCTGTCTGTCTGTCTGTCTGTCTGTCTGTCTATCTATCTATCTATCTATCTATCTATCTATCTATCAAGAATCCAACAGAAAAATGGAGCAACAACACAATCAGGAAGGCAAACAGAAGAGGAAATACAAATGAGCATTTTTGTCATACAAAAACCTGTAAGATGATAATATTTTCACCTATAAAACTAGCAAAAATCTACATATGTGGGTGAGACTGTTAATAAAAGGGTATTTTTATATACTGTTGGAGAAAATGAAAATTGGTAGTCTTTTCTGGAGAGCAATTTGATAGTATTCATCAACATGTTAAATGTGCATACTCTTAGACACAACAATTCCATTTTAAAGCAGCATACAAAAATATGCCTTTGTGTACAAGTCTAGATGTGCAAAAGTATTTACTACAGCACTGCTCACTCTACAAGAAACTTTAAAACAATCTAAACACCCCTTGACTTGGGAATATTATCACATAGCCCTACCACAGAATAGTAAGCCAACAAAACCAAGGAGGCGAACTCTGTGTCTACTCACAAATAAAGACATCTGTGCTATTAAGTGAAAAGTCAGGTGCTGAACAATATATATCCCATTTTTGTAAAAACAATTAACAAAATCCCCAATATTTATGTACGTACAGATGTACAGACATGATTAAAAGTGGGTACATCTGGGGATGGAGGAGTAGCCTGCTGCTTTCTATTGTAAAACTTTTTGTCCTATTTGCTCTTTTAACCATTAGCATGTATGAACTCTGATAAAAAACCAACAAAAATGTCATTCACCCAAGAAAAATTTTTACTGAGCACTTCTTATGTGTCAGGGAACTGGTAAATACACCAATCAATAACATATCAGGGAGTGCTAAGTACTTTGAAGGAAAACAGTACAAGATAAACAGGGTGAAACCAAGGAATGCTGACAGACAAGCCATAGCAGGTCCCTGGGGGAGCTAACAATTGGAACTGAGAACTCGAAGGATTGAGTGTGAAGAGCACAGAAGTAGAAATGTGGGGCCACACTGGCAGGTTCCAGGAACAGTTAGGGGGCCACCATGGCTACAGCAGAATGAGCAAAAGAATGAGCACAAATGAGTGCTGAGAGGGAGTAGGGCCGTCCTGTGGAAAGGATACCTCTGTATTCCACCCTTGGTGACAGGGAAGCCACTGGGGTCTTGAGCAAAGTGGAATGATCCGACATGTTTTAAAAGCATTACTCTGGCAGCTTAAGCAGAGGAAAGAGCTAGAATAAAGGTTCTGAAGCAGAGCCATTCCCAGCATGCTCTAAGTCCGGCAAGAAGTCCAAGTGTGGTCAAGCAAGGAAGTAGGGCATTAGGTAAGAGAAGAACACAGAGACTGGACACGGTGGCTCATACCTGTAATCCCAGCACTTTGGGAGGCCAAGGTGGGCAGATCACCTGAGGCCAGGAGTTCGAGATCAATCTAGCCAAAATGGCGAAACCTCGTCTCTACCAAAAAATTTAGCTGGGCGTGGTGGCACATGCCTGTGATCCCAGCTGCTCAGGAAGCTGAGGCACAAGAATTGCTTGAGCCCAGGAGACAGAGGTTGCAGTGAGCTGAGATCACACCACTGCACTCCAGCCTGGGTCACAGAGTGAGACTCTGTCTCAAAAAAAAAAAAAAAAAAAACAGAGAGAGAAGTAACAGAGAGTACCAGGATGTGCAGGAACTTGTCAGCCACTCAAAGAACTTGGACTTTTCCTTGGAACATGATAAGAAACCATTCAAAGATTTTGGGCAGAATAATGGAATGACCTGATTGAGATTTCAAAGGATTAATCTGACCACTGTGCTGGAAAGGCTTTGGGAATTCCAGCAAGGGCAGAAGCAAGACAGTGAATTAGGGTACTATTACAGGTTAAAGAGTGTCGCCAAAAAAGATACATTTAAGTTTCAACCCCTTATACTAGTGAATGTGACCTTATGTGGAAGTAAGGTATTATGGATTGAATTCTGTCTCCCCAACAAAAAGTAAGTTGGACTCCTAACCCCCAATAGCTCAGCATGTGACTTTATTTGGAAATAGGGTCTTTCAAAAAGAGAAATTTGGACACATGCATGCACACATGTGAAGATGAAGGCACAGATCACAGTGATGCTTCTATACATCAACATGCCAAAGACTGTCCGCGAACATCGAAGCTGAGAGAGAAGGCTAGAACAGATTTTCCCTCACAGCCCTCAGAAGGAGATCCAACATATGCATATTTATTATTCCCAAAAGATAATAAAAGAAATGGGGCAAAAGTCACATTCAAGTACGCAACAGAAATTATCTTTCCTGAAATAAAGTAACACTTGAATTTGTGAATCAAAAAGTCATGCAATTTCTAAAAAAAAACTGAATACAGAAAAATCATTCAACCCTTAGACACTCAGGTATAGTTGCTATGCTTCAAAGTTATTTTTTAAAAAGCCTTAGTGATAAATACTAAATCCTTCCTTTCAAATACAGAACTAAGTGTAGAAATTATGATTGTCGAGTGAAATGTAAATGTTGTACAAACTTTGAGCAAACTTCCTTGGGCTAATCTAGAGTGCCTCTCCGGAGTGATTCTACAGGACAGCAGCTACGGGAAATCCTCCCAGTAGGACAAATGGTAGAAGTACACTCGGCTTGCTACTTTGTATGAGAACTCGCCTGAGGTAACAAGATCCATGGACAGGTAGCTGGATAGTCAGAGGACTGAGAAGAGCAAGCCAGGTAAATCACAGATAAGCTCAATGAAATCATTGAAAACTGAAATATATGGTTTTAAAAAATAAACTCTAACCTCAAGCTTTTTGTAATACTCTTTTTCCCCTTAAATTCAGAGGGACCTTTCTAGAATTATTAAACTCTTATGGGAAGAAGCATTTATCCAAAGTTCAGCAGTACCTTCTATTTTACTTCTCTTGCTCTTCCTCCATTATATTTAAGAGAGATAAAGCATTAATTGGAAGAGAAGCAAGGTTTGTTTGATCAGTTTTATCTTGATTGGGAGAGACTTCAGTATGTTTTTGCTGCGATCTTCATCGCACTCCTGATTCTAGTCAGTTTCTAATATGAACCACTTGAACTCCGCCCCTGTGTCCCTTCCACAATCAAAAGGAGATGAACACTTTCACATCTCGAGCAATACTATTAAAATACTAGCAAATACTAGCAAAACCAGTGAGCTTGCTGGAGAAAACACACTGGTTTACAAATATATCAGCTGTGGCTATAACATTTACTTACCCCCAACCACAGACACACTTTATCAGTAGGAGGAACTGAAGCTTTGCAATACAAGTTATCTGCCAGTAAGAATCTGGTCTCCATTGAGTTGGTAGACTCCTTCAAAACAAAAAAAATGACACTACCATAAACAGGTCAGTTTGATATCAAGGTTATAAAAGAGAGATCACACAGTTGAACCTAGGACATTTAAAACAGTACCATCATGCAGGTTAAGTGTAGTGGTAAAAGAAATGAATGCTAGACCCAGGTGGCTGGGTATGGACTCTGGCTCAGCTACTCACTAGCTGTACAAATCTGGCACCTCACTTAACTTTTGTGTCTCAGGTTCTTCATCTGTAAAATTAGGATTATAACAGTCCCTACACCTATGAAGTCAGTGATAAGCACTGAGTAACACGTACACACACACCCCATCGAGTGCCTGACATACAGAGAAAGCGTTATTATAAGAATTAGCCATTCTTCTATTATTTCACTGGTGCTTCATGCCCAATCAATCAGTTGCTGAAGTCTTACAAAGTTCACCACATATTAAAATGTACTAGAAATAGTTATTCTAACAGTCAAGCAAAATTGTAAGCGCACACACAATCTTTTAAATACAATATGCTTATGAGATTTAATCTTTACAACCTGCTTTTATTTAATGAATACTGGATTAAGACTTAGAAGACTCTCAAATTCAGTTCTGCCAGTAACTAACTACATAGACACTGGTCAAGTATAACCTCTCCGTAAGCATTTCCTCAACTATGAAATGAGAACCTGAAACAGATGATCTCTAAGATTTTTCCCAGTTCTATAAATCTTGGACTAACTCCTTATTCTTAGGGAGAAATACAACAACAAAGAAAAAACCCTAGATGCTGCTAGCACAGAATAAGACATTTTCTTTGTACACCTAAAACAATTTCAAATTGCATTTAAGTTTCACAAGTACTAAAGATAAGCAAAATAATCCAAGTGTGGGCCCTAGAATTAAACCTGACTTTTGGGGGAAGGCTGCAAAGCCACATTTGCTACAGAATCACATCATAACATTAGTGTATGTGCTTAAGAAGGCAGACTGGATTCCACAGCACAGATCAAATATCAGTGACCAAAGAGTCAAAGAAGACCAGTTTCTGCTGACATATCCTAGTTTGTTCATATTTACAAATAAAAATGCACTTACTTTTTTCTTCTGCATGTATTTTAGAATTTCCAAAGTCTGTTTAATTTCAGGAATCTGACCTTTTAGCCTGTGAACAAGAAAAAGACTAACTTAGTATTTTGCAAGCAAAAATAAACAACAGGGCATGGTCTTACTAACTTTGCATTTTCTACAAATGTGTTCTTGAGGACTATGTACAGATATAAAATACTTAAGATATTTTTAGATGTGAGATAAAATAAGATATATTTATAAAAATAAAATATTTAATGAAATATTTACTTAAAGAAAATACATTTAGTAAAATATTCATAAAATATTTAAAGTATAAATACTTAATAAAAATATTTAAGATATACTAGCAAATGTTTATGGAATGCCTATTCCATGAAGACAAAGCTCTGTTCTATTATGTCAAATACCCCATTGTTATTTAACATTTCTAGAGCAGACTATATTCCACAGAGGTGATTCATAGGTTCTGCATTTGATTAGAATGACATTTTAAATAGATTAATTTAAAAACTAAATTTAAAAATAACATGGATTCAAAAGTTATATTCTAAAATTGAAGACACCAATCCCCTAACCAGTGATGCACATAGCTGCTCCTGGTGTGTGCATTCGGTATACACACATGCACATCACAGTCAGCTAAATACCAGGCAAAGCACAGTGACACCTTCTCAGTATGTGCACTTGTCACACTGTGAAAAATGTACACCATCATCTGAATGCCAAACACACCACATTATGATACAGTATAATTTGGTGATTCTTTTTAAGCTTTGGGTACTTCTTCCTTAAATGCTCTTCTTTTCAAATTAGGTAACAATCATTCTTAAAATTATAAATAGATCACTGATTTAAACATAATAAATTAAAAAAAACAATGATGGACATGATCCGACTGATCCGACTTAATGGATAAGTTATATGATGGCTACTAGCAAAAGGCTAGTAAGTGACTCCCAAATGCAATCAACCTCACTGACAAGAACATAAAAGAAAAACATAGTATGCTAAAAACATTCAGTCAATTAAAGAGAGAAAACAATGACACCTTTTTTGTCACTGGGGTTTAGTTCTTTATGGTGATTAGATGCGTGTGTTTTGCATGGCGATATATGCAAAACAGTTATAGGGTCTCTGTCAAATCACAATGTAATTTCTAGCAAAACAGACTAAGGATATAATAACAAAGCTCTGGTTCTTTCAAGGTAAATTTACTAAATATTATTAGAGACCAGAATGTAAACAAAATTTAAACACAACAATGAAAATGAACTTATTGCGTCACATAAAGGAAGTCACTCCATGTGTGCAGGAGGTTGGCAGGGCAAATTTACTACACCCTGTGCTACTGACCTGGCAAGAAATGTGTTAAATGAGCCTGCTGCTTAAAAAAAAAAATAGTGTCATCATTTGATAATACAGTCCAGTGAATAACCTAGAAACACCTGGCATTCATTTTTTCACTACAATTCAATCTGGATGCCATAGATTGCTCAAGTTTGCTTATTTTTGTATGGTATGTTCATATAGGTAAACACCACAAAGATGTTATACATTTGTAAAATATGTGATACACATACAACATAAGGAGTATGTTCAGATCAAGATTTTTTGGTCATGTAAATGACTTTTAAGATGCATTTTGTATATATAAATATTATATGTAATACATTATAAAGCATATTAATCAATCAAGCAGCTGCAGCCCTAGCTAACTTAGGAACCAGACAACCAATGACATTGTACGTGCCCAAGCAATACACTCCTCCCTACCCTGCTTCACCTGAAGAGAAAGTAGCTTGGCTGGGCAGAGTGATTCACGCCTGTAATCCTGGCACTTTAGGAGACCGAAGCAGGTGCATCACCTGAGGCCAGGAGTTCCAGACCAGCCTGGCCAACATGGTGAAACCCAGCCTCTACTAAAAAAAATACAAAAAAATTAGCTGGGCATGGTGGTGCATACTTGTAATCCCAGCTACTTGGGAAGCTGAGGCGTGAGGATCCCTTGAACCCAGGAGGTGGAGGTTACAGTGAGCCGAGATAGCGCCATTGCACTCCAGCTTGGAGTGCCAGAGCGACACTCCATCTCAAAAATAAAAAACAAATAAAAACCAAAGAGAAAGTAGCTTGCCTGAACTGTGTGTTTACAGTCCTGTTTTTTCTTTTTCAATTAGTTTCACCCTATTCGTGTGTATCCCTAAACAAAATATTCTTTAACATTGGTGGCTTCTGACCTTAATTCAAATGGTCTCATGCTGTATGCATTTTTCTGGGGTTTGCTTTTATATTATTATTATTTTATTTTTTTGAGATGCAGTTTCGCTCTTGTTGCCCAGGCTAGAGTGCAATGGCGTGATCTTTTCTCCTGCCTCAGTTTCCCGAGTAGCTGGGATTACAAGCATGCGCCACCAGGCCCGGCTGATTTTTTATTTTTAGTAGAGATGGGGGGGGGGGGTCTCTCCATGTTGATCAGGTTGGTCTCGAACTCCCGACCTCAGGTGATCTGCCCACCTCTGCCTCCCAAAGTGCTGGGATTACAGGTGTGAGCCACCGCGCCCAGCTGGGGTTTGCTTTTTAAACTCAATCAAGATCCTAAGATTTGTTCATTCATTTTCACTGCTGTGTACTATTCCATTACAAATATAACAAACACAACTTCTTTATCTACTCTTCTGTCAAAGGGCACTTCTGCCAGCTCCAGGTCATTGTTATTGTAACAACAATGGAAACCTCCAGGTCCTAGGAGGGGCTAGAGCTGTGAAAGGGGAGACAGTAGCTTAGAAGGAAAGTGAATCAAGCCTTCAAAAGAGGAATAAAGCTAAAAGAAAATGTTCTAGCTGTGTTCCTTTTCTCCCTCTGAACTGCCCCCAGGGAGTCACATTACCTACCTCATCACTGCTACACGGCAGAAAAATGGCAGAATTGGCTACTGGCAGGGGGAAGGCCAAGTTAGGAAGCTAAGAATTACAAGTACTAGTCCCCAGCAGCCCACCTCTCCCGACTCCCTTTCCCTCCTGTGATGATAATGAAGACAGCAGAAATGGAAAGAATCCCCCAGAGGTGGAATTATCTGGTTGGGGAGAAGTATTTGTCTGATGGCTATGCCCTTAGACTGGGATACCAGCAGCATTCCTCCCACCCCTACCCACCAGGAGTGACTTAAATTACCCCCACCTCCACATACATTACTGGCCAAAGTAGCTGATATCCCTGAGGGAATCTAAGCTGACAGGGAAAATAAATTAGAATTTGATCATTATAATAAATAAAGACAATAAATTCAACAGACTCTACGATATGAAACAAAATTAACAAATACCAAAAGATAAAATTATACATTAAATACTCAAAGATACCACAAGGAGAAAAGAAAGAATATTGGTAATATGAAGAAGAACCAACCAGAACTATTAGGTATAAAAATTGTAACAGCCGAAACAAAGAACTCATGGCTATCCATCTAATTGCCAAAAGATAAATGACAAAGACAGAAAAAAGGGAAATAATATAAAGAAATGGAAGGCAGAATTAGAAGTGTCAACATCTGTAAACAGGTATCTCAGAAAGAGGAAAAAAAATTAACAGATGATAAAAAAAAGAAGTGATAATCACAAAATTTCCAATTAAAGAAAGATAAAAGATCTCAGATTCAAGTGTCAAAAAAGAGATTAACACATGAAATACTAAGGAACTTTTACACAGCTTGAAGGTAAAGTTACATGACAGGCTGCAAGAAAAGATTTAAAACATATATAAAAAGGTTAGCATCTAAACTACAGAGCCATCTGCTGCAAAACAACTAGATCATGGCACAAAAATAGTTTTGTTGCACAGCTGACATCATAGGGATGAGAGAAATTCCAGAAAAATAAAAAGAGAAAAATAGCCCTCCAACTACTTGGGAGGCTGAGGTGGAAGAACTGCTTGAACTCAGGAGGTCAAGGCTACAGTGAGCTGTGATCATACCACTGCACTCTGGCCTGGGCAACAGAGAGAAAGCCTGTCTCAAAAAAATAACCAACCCACTATTAAAATAGGTAAAACTCAAGAAAGTTTTCCTAACTCACTATCTCCAACTCTACCATTCTCTTTTAAAACACTAGACAAACACTGTTCTCATCCAGAACACCAATGTTCACTGATGCTTCCTCAGTGCTTCGAATTTTTACCCCTTCTCCCCACATTTAGGCCTAGACCGTATGTTAAGCTAGAGTGAGTATCCTGCTATATACCAGTTGTAGAGTTAGCAATATAACTTTTTTCTTTTTTTTTTTTTCATCTATCATTAATTTACTAGTTAGAAGAGCAATGTAACTTTGATACACAAATTTCCCCCCTCCCAGGACTCGGTACCAAGGCTCATTTTCTTTTCCTTTTTTTTTTTTATCTTGAGACAGGGTATCACTCTGTTGCCCAGGCTGGAGTGCAGTGGCACACTCACAGCTGACCGCAGCCTCAACCTCCCTGGCTTAAGCAATACTCTCACCTCAGCTTCCCTAGTAGCTGGAACTATAGGCATGCACCACCACACCTAGCTAATTTTTGTAGATATAGGGTTTTGCCACGTTGCCCACACTGGTCTTGAACTCCTGGGCTCAAGTGATCTGCCCACCTCAGCCTCCCAAAGTGCTGGGATTACAGGCATGAACCACTGCACCCCACCCCAAGGCACATTTTCTTCTCTATCTGTAACCTCCCTGTAGATGATCTCAAATCCAATGGCTTTTTCTTTTTCAAATAACTTTTACTATCACAAAAGCAGTACATGTACATTGTAAAAAATTAAGAATACAGATAAGCAAAAACAAGAAAAATGCCATATTCTAACTACCCAGAGATTACCACTGTTAATATGCCTTTAGTGTGAACTTCTCCAGATACTCCTGTGCATATATACATTTTTTTCCAAAATAAGAGTATACTGTTCTTAATGGTTTCTATCTTGCTTCTGTCCATTAACACCCTCCATCTTTCCATGTCAATGACTTTTCATCTCATCTAATACAAAGTACATATTCAAATTTCTACAACTGTCACCAAAATCAAATGAGAAAATACATCTACAAACTTCTGTACCTTTGCATAAATGGTGTCTTATGCCCAGACCACCCTTCCTCACTTTAGTCTGCCTCCAAACTCATAACTAATCTTTGAAATTCTACACAGGTATCTGTTCCTCTTAGAAGCTTCCTCTGAACCTCCTTGGCCCCTCCAGATTAATGAGGTATTTTGGTACAAAGTAATGAGTTACCATCCCCTGTAACTCATTACTTTGTATCGAAGTACCTCCACTGCTCTACTTTGTGTGCTAATTTTATTTATATACCTATAATTTCCCCCAACCTGTGTCCCTGGTTTTTTGTGTGGTTTGTTTGCTTTTTAGACTGGATCTCGCACTGTTGCCCAGGCTGGAGTGCAGGGGCATGATCACATCTCACTGCAGCCTCAACGTCCTGGGTTCAGGTGATCCTCCCACCTTAGCCTCCAGAGTAGCTGTGACCACAGGTGCATGCCACCATACCCAGCTAATTATTATTATTATTATTATTTTTGAGACAGAGTCTCACTCTGTTGCCCAAGATGGAGTGCAGTGGCGCAATCTCGGCTCACTGCAACCTCCACCTCCTGGGCTCAAGGGATTCTCCCAACTCAGCCTCCCGAGTAGCTGGGATTACAAGCCCGTGCCACCATGCCCGGCTAATTTTTTTGTATTTTAGTAGAGACGGGGGTTTCACCATGTTGCCCAGGGTGGTTTCAAACTCCTGAGCTCAGGCAATCCGCCCACCTCAGCCTCCCAAAGTGCTGGGATTACAGGCACAAGCCACCGCGCCCAGCCTAATTATTTTTTAATTATTTGTAGAGACAGGGTCTCCCTAAGTTGCCCAGGCTAGTCTTGAACTCCTGGACTCAAGAGATCCTCCCACCTCAGCCTCCCAAAGTGCTGGAATTACAGGTTTGAGCCACCATGCCCAGTCCTGTGTCCTTGTTGAAAGCAGATACTGGATGTTATTTCACCCAAAACAGTATGTGGCATCTAGCTGGCATTCCATAAATATTTATCTCACAGAAGAATGCTGGCACATGTACAAAACAGAGATCTATAAATATTTATTACAGTGAATTGACTTTATAAGCTATATAAAATTATGTAGGGAAATAAAGAGTTGAGAGTAAGGATACCTTTTTTCCTATGCCTATTAATTATGAAATCTTGGGATTTCATAACTAATTAAGTCTTGTGCCCCAGACCCTGTGGGTCTCTAATCTTGTTGGCAAAATTAGAAGGATGAACTAGACATATAAGATGTTATGATTTTGAAAGCTTTGGAATACAGTCTTTAATAACCATTCTATTATGTTTTCAAAACCACATTTAGACTGGCAATACCAAGTGTTGGCAAGGATGTGGAACAACTGGAACTCTTGTACATTGCTGGTGGGAATTTCATATGGTACAGCCACCTTGGAGGACTTGACATCTGAATATTTTATCATATGTAAATTATATCTCAATTTTTTTAAAGTTCAAGCCATATACGATTTTCAAAACTTAGAAAGTTTTACACTTACCTTCTTTTCTTTTGAGCAAGGTTGAGTTCCATAAACTTATACTTCTGGTACTGTTCATCCAGCTTCTTTAATACTGTATCTGCAGTCTCATTCCCAGGCTGTTTCATGAAGGAATCTACATCTTCCTTTAATATCAGAAATAATACTTTACAAATTTTAGAATTCATGCCACTCATCAGATTTTTTGACTGCTTTGTTTTTAAAACATAAAAGAAAAAAAGCTTTTCCTCCAAAGGTTTGTTTTTAACTAAAAGTACAGGTTAAGCATCCTTATCTAAAATGCCTGGGACCAGAATTGTTTTGGATTTTAGATTTTTTTTTTTGATTTTGGAATATTTACATTATACCAGTTGAGCATCCCCAAGCCAAACATCCAAAGTCAAACATGCTCCAATGAGCATTTCCTTTGAGCATTATATTGGTGTTCAAAAAGTTTTGGATTTTAGAGCATTCTGAATTTCAGATTTTCAGATTTAGGATGCTCAACTTGTAGTTATAAAAAGTTAGAGACAATTTCAGACCGTATATATATATTATATAGCTAACTTATTCTTTCACTTTCCTCTTCATTTTTTATTTATAAATAGGAAAAGAAGAATGACTTTGCCCACCATTTATGCATTTCCCATGCATCCCTAGTAGTAAATATGAAAATACTAACAATCAAATACATTGCCTATTCATGCATCCTATTCACAAAATGATTTTACAGGTTGTATGTCAAGATTATCAATTTTATTACTTATTTTTAATTCAACAAGTTTTGCCATAGAAATCATACTAAATATGGTTACTGGGTTCCCAAGGCAATCCACAAATGCTTCCTTCAGTATCAAATAACTGAAACAAAGTAAATCTAAAAGGCAAACAGAATAATCTTTTGTAACAGAAATAACTGATCAAAAGAAAAGCAGTAAAACTGACGTTAAAATATTTTTATACCACATGCTGATCCTTGAAGAAAGGCTAGTTAATTAGATAAGAATCAGAAACAAGATGAAAATATATGGAAACTTAAAAAGATGCTACAAGAGCTGTCTAGTACTTTACAGAAGTCTAGTTCTTTATTATAAGTAACTTCAATTATCTTATAGCTTTTAAGATCTTCAAATCATTATTCTCATCCATATTTATTAGCTACCAGAGAATATCTTAGCTGATATAAGGAAGAAAAAGGAAGAGAAACACAGCAAGGGAGTGAACTACGAAGCCATCAAACTAGAGACAGTAAAGGAAATTGAAAAGGTGAGGCTGAGTTCTGTATGTAAAAGAGAGATGCCATCTTCCTAGAAGGGTCACTGGAGGGAAGAGAAAGAAGTGTAAGTTTCTAGCACATGATACATGTTATTAGGTGCTGGAGTTCAGCAAGAATTAACTATAGCAGCATAGGCTGTGGTTAAGAGACAGGAGGTGCCTGGTTTGAATCCTGGCTTCACCACTCACTAGATGAGTTGACCTTAGGGAAGTTAATTAACCTCTCTTTGCCTCAATCTCCTCATCATCTGTACAAGTACCTTTTCATCACCAGAAATTAGCATAGGTGAGATGCCTATAAGAGTACGTGACACCTATCTATAGCATAATGTGCCACAGGAACACAAAGTGCCAGGGATTTTGTTTTGGGGTAGAGGTCAGCAAAAACTACAGGGGGATGATAGCTGAACTAGATGTGGAAAGATGAAGAGGTCATGAAATGGACAAGGGTGAAAGAACAATTCAAGCAGAGAAAGAAAACAAATTACTGCCTCAGTGGGGTTGGGGAATGGACTAGGTCTGACTTCTAACCACTATGGTACATTGCCTCCTATCACCATGAACATTAACATCTATTTGACACCTACTACACTGCAATACTGCAAGCATGTCCTCTGTTTCCCATAACAACTCTCTAAGTATTGTCATCCCTATTTCAGTTAAAGAAACTCAGGGCCGATAATATTTCTACAATACCATGTCACTTCAATTATTAATAGTTTAGAAACAAAAACAGTTATATAAAATTTGGGTTGCTTATTATGCAGGTAGAAATTTTAAGGTCTAGAAAAAAATAACCATGACATTGTAGGGAAAAAGCATTTTAAGACATTATAAAGCCCTCAGATAAAGTGTCTCCTCCCGAGTTAGATTTCTGAGGCCATCTCCAGCTGAGCACTATGAATGTAACATTTAAGGCACTATGGAAATTCAATTAGACACCCAGTTTGAACTTATACTATGTGTCAGGCACTGTGCTATGACCAGGAGGAGTGGGGCGATGCATGAGAACTCTCTGCTACTTACACTACCCAGTAGCAGAGCATGAGGGGTAAGCCGCCGGTCTGGACCTCCACAGATTGCCCAAGTTCAAATCCTGGATTCCTCACTTATATCCTGTGTGGCCTGGGCAAGTTACTCAAGGGCCCCGTACCTCAGTTTTATCATCTAAAAAACGGGCATAACAGTAGCTACCACCTCGAGTTTTGTAAAATCATTAAGAAAGTGCCCGGCACTCAACAAATTTTATTCTTTGTTATGATTAGATAATAGGTCAATGTAGAGAAATAAATGACACAGCTCATAAAAACACAAAATGATAACCAAACAATTACGAAATTCAATCAGCAAATGCAAATATACAATATCAAGTGTGGTATAAATAAATGAGTCTTTAGGCTATAAGACGTGGTTAGTGAAAAAGGCAGAGGTAAGGTAAGGTACAAAACAAACGGTTGAGAAACTTCCATGAAGATTTTATAGTAGCTAAGTGGGGACAGACAGATGACCTGGCCTGGAGGGCCAGTCAGACGTTTTCTCTCATTAGTCAGATAGTTTTCAACTACTATTTCTAAATTAAATAAACAAAATAAAAAATTTTTAAAGCCACCCAGAACAGGCAGCGCCCTCCAGAACGGCCTCTGGAGCGACCCGATCCCCTCTCGGACGCTAGCGAACCTGGGACCTAGCGCCATCACGAGGGTTCAGTCTCCTCTCTCAACAATTCATTCTCCACTAAGTTGTCAGAATGATGTACCTAAAACGAAAGGCCTTCTGATGACAGCCCGTTGCCTACCGGAAAAACCTCAATTCCTCAGCAAAACACAGAAGGACTTTACACTCTCACCCTATCATCCTACTTTCCCATCGGTCTCTTCTTCCATTTTCCCCGAGGCAACAGACCACTGCATTCCTTCAACAGACAAGGTGATATTCCGTTTTCACATCTTAGCATTGGCTGTTCTGCCTATTCATTGTACTGTCTCTCCAGCATCCATGCTGAGTCGAGCTCCTCACCACCTCCCCTTTTCCAACCAGCAGGGGGACGAAAACCGGCGGCAGTCCGGAGGTCCCTCAGGCCGCCCTGACCCGCCGCCCGCCGCCCGCCGCCCCTCGCCCCTCGCTCCGGCCCCACACCCCGTTCTCTTCTAGGGCCTTCTCGAGCTACGTTTCTTCCGGGCGGGCCCCAGCAGAGCTCAATCTATCCAGGTGCGAAGAGTGAGAGCAGACCGAGCGCCCCCTCCCTGAACATTTAGCTCAGCTCCTTCCAACAATCGAGGCCTGGGTGGGAGCCGGGAAGAAAGGGGCAGTCCGCGGCCTCAAGCCAAGATGCCAGGTAACAGCGTGCCTCTTACCACAAAGACGGCCTCAGGAATCCCCAGGTGGAGCCGCCGCCCATTCCCTGTGGCCATTTCTCCTTTGCCACAACTGTCCTTAGCGGCCGCCATCTTGGGGATGCGAGCGCGCGACTGCCTCCCGGGCCGCCGGCCGCCGGGATTCCGTGATTGGCTTGTTAGCACTTGCAGGCCCGCCTCTCCATGCACATTCATTGGTGCGCAGGGAGGGTCCCCCATAAGCCCCCGTTCTCCTTTGGCCGAAAGTAGCCCAACCTGTAGGTGCTCATTGGCTGCCCTCAGGTAAGTGACAAGCGTGGAAGGGCCGCGGAAGAGAAGCTAGAGCGACAGGAAAAACCCTTACGCCCTCCTGGGAAAAGGGGATTTGTGAGTGAGCGGTGCTAAAGCCCTAGGAATAGGGACCTAGCCTGACCCCACCCCGACCCTAGAACTGGCAGCAGCCTTCACAATGGCCTCTGGAGCGACCCAATCCCCCTCTCGGATGCTAGCGAACCTGGGACCTAGCGCCATCACGAGGGTTCAGCCTCTGTGCCTTTCTGGTCTCACCATCCCAGGGAGCTTTCTGCCCCTTGAAGGGAACTTACTTTGTGTCTGTTTCAGAGTGGTCACTGGCCTCATTCTAATAAATACCCTGCCTGTCGCACCAGCCTTTCCTGAAAGCCACCTTTGAACAGAATGTCTTCTCTCCAGCTCAAACGTTTCCAAAACTTCATAGTCTACATACAAAATCCTAAGAACTCCATCTAGGCTTCTAGGACCATGGACTTACCCAATGTCATCCTACACTACAACCCTTTAAAAGCACATGTGTCATACAGAACCAAGTAATTATTCCTCGGGCTGTTTTCTGTCCTTTCTCTTCTTTCACTGGAGTGTTTTCCAGTGAGGCAGTGCTTCATCCACTTGCACAAATTCTACCATGAGCCTAATAAGTCTCTCTTCTCAGACGCAATCACTGTTACCGGTTTATCTACACAGATAATGTACGATCAAGCATATAGACATAGATATGTCCTTATATATAATATGAGGAAGAACTTGGTATCGTCATATTGTGAATGAGGAAACTAAAGCTCAGTGAACCTGTACAGCCTCTCCAAAATCCTACAACTACATAGTAGTGAAGCCGGAATTCCAAACTAGTTCTCCAGTGGCTTCTATGCGATTTGGCTTGGGAGGATGAAGACATGTTAGCTAACCATGACTCTGACTTTTTCTGGTCAGCAGCTTTGTGAGATAATGTCTCTGTTCCTGGAGAGAAAAGTATATGGGAACTCTATTCTTCACCACTTTCCCCCACCTCAATGCCTTCCAAAAAAATTTTTTGTTTTTGAAAAGTAGGTAATGTTTCTACAGAAAAACATTGAAATATCAGACACACATGCAAATTTGGTTCAACTTCACTGATCCCTATCTATATTAACCATTGTTAAAACTAATCAAGGACTTACTTCAAACTTTAGGAAATAGTTCTCCAAATTATCACTAATTCTAATCTGGAATAAATCCCTCTAAGAGATATATGATTTGACACTTCGGGCCAGGTTTTTCTTTTGGAGCCAAAAGCCTTATCAACTTATCACTCGTGTTTTACTCCCTTACAGGTACAAACAGAAGATTCCCTTATTTATACTGCTGAATGTATTTCCTTTCTAGTCTTCTCTTAATTAGAAAGTTGTATACCAATTCTTTCTAACTCCTCTATTTCCTTCCTGCCATGGCTACAGCAGCTTTTCCAAGAGTACACTAAGCTTATCAACTCTATAGGTGGTCATTTTCTTATCTCTTGGCAAAAAAAAAAAAGAAAGAAAGAAAGAAAAGAAAAGAAAAGAACTTTCTTTTGCCAGATCCAAATCTAGCTATTACCTGATCTTAAATATGATTGATCTTTAGTAACCCTTCGGTAGGCCACACTTTTTACAGCTTATCTTTAGATTGCTTTAGTAAAAGCATTTTTTAAAACAGACTTTAAAAGGTTGTAGTTTTTCACCATGGACACTTTTGAAACAAAACAAAACAAAATGTAAAGAAAATATGCATACAGCAGGAAACAGAACAACTTTAAAAAAATCATTTCACATAGTGTTGTGCTGATAAATGTTCAACTAATTCTCTTTAAAAAGGGGGTAGGTATTTATTATAAATTGTATTGATATAAAAGGTGTATAGCACACAATTTCATAAATGATAATAAAATATACAATACTCTTTATCATAAATTCCGTATAACCAATTCTGGCAGGATGCTTTTGATTTTTGCCAAATACATATCTCCCTAGACAACCTATAGTTGCAATTGATGAACTAGTGTAGTTCTGACATAAATGTTGGTTGATATATTCATTTATGTTAAGTAATAAAAAAAGTAATTCAACAATTATTTTTATATTGGTACTTGGATCATTCGTCAACAATGTGAGTGACTTACTTGCTGAATTGGATAATGGTTTTCAAATACCAGAAAAATATTGCCTCATTTTTTGGTGCTATTCACAATAATGGCTACAGACACAACTCACTTTTAAGCTGAATCTGCATTAGTAACATTTTCTCCATTGCTTTCAAGTCTAGAGTTACAAACATAGATCAAGCCGTAGTTTGTAGCATCTACCAATTTCTGTTGCGTAGATACTCTCACAATGGCTGATTTCAATCCATGTCGAGTTGGGAAGACATGCCCAGTAGCATACAGATAAAATCGACGTAAATAACCTCAAGAGCACAGGTAACATTCAAATGTCAAAAAATAATTAGAAGGTGATAAATTTTGAATATTTATTACCTTTGCTTTTAAAATAATTTAATTGTAAATTTTTATAATTTAATTTTGAATGATGACTGTGTTTAACAACCATCTTGCAGAATTTCTAGAAATTTAACAATTGGTTCTCACAAGCTGATACAAGCCAGCTCTAGTGCACCACTGGCTCATATTTTGGGAAGCCAGAGTTTAATGACTTCAGCGAATAGTACCTGCAAATGTCACACTAATGTGCTCTGCAGAGAAGGAAGAAAATGATGTGATATGCAATCGGAGTTCCCTGGAAGAAGAGGGTGATATCCTTAGCAACTTCCATAACTCAGAGGACCAAGAGCTGACTTAAATTTGTACAGCTGGGAACCCACAACTCTCACTCCATGTTTGCTCTGTGCAGGTAACAGGTTCTGTCCCAATCTCCACAAGCCTCTGAAATTACTCCGAAGAGCTGCAAATCCTGAGGCTGGGGGAATGTGTCTCCTTTTTCCTGAGCCTGGTCACTGGGGTCATTTCCTCTCAGGAAGCCCACTGGGAAAGAGCCCAAGGCCTTCAGAGAGATGCCAAGCATTTCAGGATGTTCTGAGACAGCCTCTGCTCGACCTTCTGATTCAGTTTCTAATCCTGACTTCTGAGAGCAGAAAGTGCAGTTTCCCCTAGGTGCTTTGGAACTCCCCTGGAGGGCTCTCAATTGTGATAGTGCTCCTGCATGCTAAGCTGTCCCAGCCTCTTGGGGCTATTTCCTAGTAAGTCAGAATGCATGTTTCTTCTATTTCCAGACATGCCAATGGGCCTCCATACTCACTACCCTGGGTTGCTGAATGTGCTGGTGGTGTTCTCACTGTGTATTGTTATTGTATCTTCCGTGTTTTTGTTCTGTTTATACAAGAGAGGACAAGGTAGGATTTTCCTAGACAAGGTAAAATGTGGCAATGTGATTTCCTTTTTCCTGGGACTGACGTTATTTATCCAAGGTGATGTGGAGAGGTCCTTTGTTCCAGGCAACTAACCCTTCTGCAACCTGACCCCACCACCTCATCTGCCAGAATGATGGCCCTGGGGACTCCCAGACATTACCCTGCTTTATTTCCAGAATCCATTCCTAGGCTGGGTTCCAGTTTAACCCTGTCATTAACAGGCTGTGCCTCATTAGACAAGTGTCTTCACCTATCTAGCTCAGTGTCCTCACATGTGAAATGTGAGCTTTGGACTAGAGGATCTCCAGACTCACTTCTAGTGCTAATACATTTTGACTACGACCTCTGGTGAGTCATCAGGGCACTAGTATTAATTCTGCATCCCATGGTTGTCACTAAATCCCACTGGGTCCTCCGGGTTCCTTCCGTAACTATGCAGTTCTCAATTTAGAAAACCTGATCTTGGGCCCCAAGGTGAGTAATTACACCCCTCCAAATACCTCTGCCCCTATGTCCACCCAAGCTCTTCCTTTCCCACCAAACCCAATAAAAAGCATGGATGTAAAAAGGTTTGAACTCTGCTTTCATGTTCCTGAATCTTCTTTGGGCCGGACTCCTCAGGCTACACGAAGACCTTCAGTATAAGCCATGGTAAATTCCCAGTCACAAGGTTTCCTGGATAATAATTGGGAGAGATGGTGCATTCAGCATAATGGTTAAGGCTAAGAGCATGTACTTTGCAGTCAAGCTTGATTATTTATTGGCTATGGGATATTAGGTTAGTTACTTTAACAGTGTCTCAGTTTTCTCCATTGTAAAATAACCATAATAATGGGGCTTTGGGCACATATTATTAAGTAGATTGAATGGAATTACACATATAACATACTTGATACTGTGCCTAGTACCTAGTAAGCCCTCAATAAATTTCAGCTACTGTCCTGATAATTGAAAGGCATGGATATGGCACAGAATAAGAAACTCAGGGGTTTGAGACATGAGCCATAACATGTCATGATAAAGGCCTCATGATGGGGAGAAATCACACAGCCTCCTGATAGCATGTGAGATCTGCAGGATCCCTCAGATAGACATCTGTTTTAAATCCCTCACAGCCTCCTGGGGAGGAAGAAGGGCTATTCTTCACATATGTAGATAAGAGAGGGCATTCAGTCTGGCTCAGGACCAAAGCTCCTAAAACATTGGAGCCCCATGATATTGCACAGCTCACTGGGCCTGCTATTTGTGGATATGTTGAAATGCCTTGAAATACGAAAGCCCAAAAATATGACCAACTCTTTTCAACTTGACTCTAAAATGTCTGATGTCAGTACCAAAGAAAAAGAGAAGCTGAGATGAGTGCCTCTATCAGCCTATAAATTCTTAGGGGTAGGGACTTGTTTCTCTTGCCTTTGTTTCTCTGGGCCTCACACTGAGCCTGATACATAGCAGCTTCGTCATTATTTATTGACTGTGTGAATCAATCAAGCAACAAATGTTTGTGGAGCATGTACAATGTGCTCAACATTGAGGTAGTGAAGATAAGTTACACTAGAAGAATTCGATGCAGTGTATAACTGGAGATAATAAATCTAGTTAAGAAACTAAGACACTCACATGAAAAACCACCTAGCTGGGCAAGACAGTCAATGCTAAGTGCCAGAGACACTAAGTGTAGTGGGAATCCACCTTGCATGGAAGGCCTGCTTTTGCCCACACATTGGAAAAAATTCTAGATTTGAAGCCAAGAAACCTTGGAAGTCATCTCTCTTAGGGCCTCCATTTCCTCTTCCTAAAGAGGATTTTGGAATTGCTAATCTCTAAAAAATTCATCACCTTTCACATATTGTAGTCTCTGTTTACAGATGATGGCTCAAAAATAACGGTGTGTGGGCACATTATAGTTTCAAGAAAGCCAAGCCAGCAGAGACCAGAATATTTGATGAAATTTCCCATGCCAAGGTGAGCTTATGTTACTCAGGGATCACCCTCCCCGCCCAAGACAAGAAATCAAGAGGCAACCATTGCTCTTGCTGTTGCTTAGACAGCAGCTACAGCAATTACATAGTGGGAGTCTGGAGACTCTGCTCAGGAAATCCATTTTGGCAAAATGATGCCACCCAAAGGATTATAAATCATGCTGCTATAAAGACACATGCACATGTATGTTCACTGCGGCACTATTCACAATAGCAAAGACTTGGAATCAACCCAAATGTCCATCAGTGACAGACTGGATTAAGAAAATGTGGCACATATACACCATGGAATACTATGCAGCCATAAAAAAGGATGAGTTCGTGTCCTTTGTAGGGACATGGATGCAGCTGGAAACCATCATTCTCAGCAAACTATCGCAAGAACAGAAAACCACCGCATGTTCTCACTCATAGGTGGGAATTGAATAATGAGATCACTTGGACACAGGAAGGGGTCATCACACACCAGGTCCTATTGTGGGGAGGGGGGGAGGGGATAGCATTAGGAGACATACCTAATGTAAATGACGAGTTACTGGGTGCAGCACACCATCATGGCACATGTATACACATGTAACAAACCTGCACGTTGTGCACGTGTACCCTAGAACTTAAAGTATAATAAAAAAAAAATAATAATAATAATAAATAAACTTAAAATGAAAAAAAATGATGCCACCAGCCTTGCTATGAGAACAGAAAGGAAGTAAATTGTCACTCCATTTTTCTCATTATCTAACACCTGAAGCTTCGTCAGTCCTCCTAAAACAAATGTTCAGGTATCAGGGGGCTCAGCACATCAGTTGAAGACTGAAAGAAGAAACCTTGTAAAGTCTTCTAGAATACAATACTCTGAGACAGTGGACACCTGGATCATGACACTCTCCCATACACTTCAGCTATACTCCCTCACATTACCACTGCCTACTTCCACTTCTTTGTTCAACCTATTCTTTCTGCCTGTAATGCCAAAGTTCTTCTATCCACTATACATCTACTATTTGAAATCTTCTTTATCATTTAGTACTTGCAAGCTTCCTTTACTAAATTAATCGTTCTCTTCTTTGAGTTCCCATGGTGCTTTGTGCTTCCCTCTCTGCGTATATGTTTATCCGGAGCATCCTTTCTCACTCTGTTAACTCTGTCTATTTTTAAATATTATCATTAAACTTAAGTATCAGTTCTCTAGTAAGTCATCCTTGAAATCTCCAGACTGGGTTAGCCATTTCTCCAATACTAATTACAGTTGCGTTTGTTGAATGAATAAACAAATAAATGAATAAAAGGATGGCTGAATAAATATAAGAAGCAGTTGAGGCTTAACAACACAAGTTTATAAAGGTCTGTACCAGGTCTGCACAGTTCTGTGTCTTTCTATGATGATGAAAATGTTACAATTAGGCTTTCTTCTATGAGAGACCAACAGTACACAAAAGATGGCTATGTTGCAAAACTCCATTATAACACTGATCCTGCCTCCACTGATTGCCTATCTTTGCCAAGGCGCTTAGCAACAACAACCCAAATGTACCTGATGTTCTGGGGATGGAGTGGAAGGACTACTGGTCCTTAGGCCTTGCTGGGTATGAACAATGGGTTGAGGTGCCATTAGAGAAGAAGCTCCCAATGGAGTTGGAACCTATGAATTTTAAAAGAAAATAAACAGTTAAAAATTAATTAGTATTTAATTGCTCTCCTAACATAATAGTACCATGAGAACAAGTAGCCCCCTAAAGTAAATATTATATTAATATTTAATAAGCATCACCTGAAAGGAATGCGAAATGCCAGATGCAAAGAAAAAGAGGAAAATGTATTTGTGAAGGGGCTGCTAGTGATAAAGTATGACAGACCAAAGAGTGTGGAAAACCTAAAGAACAGTTATTGAAAAGCAGGGATGAATTAGCCACAAAGTAAGGCCTACAAAGGACTCTTTACAAGACAGAACTCCAACATCTCAAGGCCAATAATACTCATAGGAAAAAGAAAGGAAGTTTGTAGGTGGACATGGAACGTGTTAAATATATACTGGTATGTATGTATCTTTCATGAAATACTTTAGTATGAACATATGACTTGATATGGCGATCTACAGGTTAAATGTGAAGGATGTATAGAAATTTGCCAGATGAAAATAGTGAAGGAAGGGCAAACACATCAAGTCAAGGAGGTAGGTGGAACTAGAAAGGCATGTGACATCTCTTTAGTTTGTTTTACTTTTCTAGTTACTTTATGAGCTCACATTTTAAATTATATTCAAAAGATGAAAGAATGGCAATTAATGAAGAACAAACTAAGGAGGTTGCACAGACCCATTAATATAAGACTGTGACCATCTCCCTCCACTGTTTAAAACCATTAAATGGACCCTCATTGACTACATAGTGTGTAAACTCCTTGGCATGGCTTACCAAGCCTACTTCTTTCTCATCTTGATCTTTTCCCTCACTTCTCCCTCACTTATTGAGGAAATATGGGCTTACTTAAGAACAACTGGGTAAATTAGAAACTGTTCGAATGACTCATAACCAAAGGCTAAGGATTAATGTGTTGACCTGCTGGGAGGCTTCTGGTGATACGCTGCAGGGTTATATTCTTAATCTTCTTGTTCATCTTTATCTATCAATGAAAATGTTGTAGAGGACATGTTCACTGAGCACGTGAATAACATACCCATTGGAAAAGATAATGAATACATTAAATATAATCAGAAACATTAATTTTCTTGACAGACTAGAGATAGGGTCCCAAATGAATAAGATGAAGGTTAACAGAGTCTTGCACTTGGATCTTAAAAAAATACCCACATATATATATAGAATGGGTGAGAAGTGAAAATGAAGTTAAAAGAATTTTAGTTGATAGTAACATTTAAGTTTTCCAGTCCTTCCTCCTGTCTTAGCCCCATGCCAGCAATTTGGAGGCAGTTCCTAGCTATCTGCAGTGTGCAGGGATGCCACTTCTGCAGTATCAAACAAAGGGCCTAAGTGAGCAAGGTACCAAGACCTCTTGCCTTACAAACCAGTGCTGCCTAGAAATCCTTGAAATTGCTCTTGCCTGAGGATGAAGATCTTGGTCCACTTCTGTGATGTTATCAGATAGTACACCCTGGAATAGCCCCATGTGGTGACTAGACCGAGCACCTAGTCCTTTTAGGAAACCTAGGTGAATATGCCTCCTTCAATTCACCTGGGTCCACAGTTATTCATGCCAGAGGAGTGGGAGTCTCATTCTGTAGTCAAGTCAATGCTAGGGTCTACTTTATACCTGATTCCTGTCAGCTTCTCTCCCTGGGAAATGGGCCCTGTTCTGTTCACCATTATTTGGAAAGAATCTGAAATAACCTGGCTCTTTACGTAGCCCTTCATAGTTTTCTCTGCAACCCATACTTTTTGCCTCAAGCCCTGTTATACTAATAAATAGACTTTGGTTACTGATGCCTAACCTGGAATCTACCACACTCCTTTGGCACTTGGACCCTGACCTGTGGAGTATCTCAGTTCTACTCCTTCTACCTTAAATTCCTACTAAGTCTATTTTTTCTGGGCTTGGGTTCACTCATAGTTCTAGCATATATGCACACCTAGTGTCATATTATACTCTAATCCTCTTCTGGAAATTAACTGGCACATACAGTATATTATTATAGAGGATGTAGAGAAGTCCACAAACAGGACTCAAAAGAGATATGAGGTAGGAGGAAAACCAAGAGAAAATGGTGTTTCTAACTCTAGGAAGGGAGAGTGTTTCCTCCTCTCTCACTGGCCACTCCTGTTCTACCTCTTTTGCAGGTTCCTTCTCATTTCCCTGCCCCAATGACAGATGACCCTTGGGCTCAGTCTCCAGTCACCCCTAGGTGATTTCATCCATTCTTTCTCTCAGCACATTCTTACTTCAAGGCATTTGCACTGATTATTCCCTCTCCTGGAATGCTCTTCCACTTGACTTGCTCCTTCTCCTCTTTAAAATTTCTACTCAAGGCAGGGCGCGGTGGCTCACACCTGTAATCCTGCACTTTGGGAGGCTGAGGCAGGCGGATCACAAGGTCAGGAAATCGAGACCATCCTGGCTAACATGGTGAAACCCCGTCTCTACTAAAAGTATAAAAAAAATTAGCCGGGCATGGTGGCAGGTGCCTGTAGTCCCAGCTACTCGGGAGGCTGAGGCAGGAGAATGGCGTGAACTCGAGAGGCGGAGCTTGCAGTAAGCCGAGATCGCGCCACTGCACTCTAGCCTGGGTGACAGAGCAACACTCTGTCTCAAAAAAAAAAAAAAAAAAAAAAAAAAAAAAATCTACTCAAGACTGAGTCACCTTTTCAATAGAGTTCCCACAGATCAGCCTATTTAAAATGGAAACCTACTCCAATACCCTTAATTCTTCTTCCCTGCTGCAATTTTCTCCATAGTACTTGTCACCTTGTTTATTTATTTCTTCCCCCCACTAGAATGTACATCCCGCAGAGACATAGGTTTTTCTTTCTTTTTTTTTTTTTTTTTTTTTTGAGACGGAGTCTGGCTCCGTTGCCCGGGCTGGAGTGCAGTGGCCGGATCTCAGCTCACTGCAAGCTCCGCCCCCCGGGTTTTCGCCATTCTCCTGCCTCAGCCTCCCGAGTAGCTGGGACTACAGGCGCCCGCCACCGCGCCCGGCTAGTTTGGTTTTTCTTTCTTTTAATTATTTCCATATTTCTAGAATCAGAATATGTGCTAGTTGAGTGATAGGAGAGAAGGACTGAGTAAGACAAGGACAGAGAAGTAGCTATTCGATTAGGTCACATGAAAGTCATTAGAGACCTTTATGTTAGCAGTTTAGTGGAACAGTGAGGATAGAAGTCACATTAAAGTGAGTTGAAAAGTGAACTGGGGAGACAACCTCAATGTCCTTTAATACAAACATGGGTTGTTCCTGCCTTACTTCAAGAATATATACTGAGTAGCCCTATGCCTAGAAAGAACTAAGCAAGGCAAGAGTGTCAGGAGATGGAAGCAGAGAGGCAGCGTGGAGGATCTTGGCTTTTGCTCTGGGAGAAATGGGGGCAATTGCAATGAAGTTGGTTGATCTGACTTACACTGTAAGCCAATCACTGTGGCTGCAGTGTGAAGAAAACTGTAGGGAGCAAGGGCAGAAGCAGGGAGCCCAGGTAGAAGGCTACTGCAGTGAACCAGGTGAGAGAAAATGGATTAGGAAAAAGTTAGGATGCATTCTGAAAATAAAGGCCATTGCATTTGCTCATGAATTGTATGTGGAGTGAGAGAAAGATGTATTAAGGAGGACTCCAAGGCTTTTGGCCTGAGCAACTGGAAGGATGGAGATGTCATCAGCTGTGATTGGGAAGGCTGCAAGTAGAACAGCTTTGGGGAGATCAAGGGTACAGTTTTGGACACGTGCAATTTGAGATGTGTCAGAAACATGGATATTTGTTATCCTCTGCATGTTCCTGTATATTTACCATTTTCTGGAATGGACCAACAGTAAAAACAACATGAGCAAATTGGTGTATGGCTGGAGCAACTAAATGTCTTCAGAGTTTCCATTACCTGTATTGTATTGCATAAAATATATGCAGTGCACTGAAGCTATAAATAGAACTAGTGATTACAAAAATATTTTAACTAAGAAAAATTTTAAACCATGAAAATATTGCCAAATAGGCAGAATATAAATAATAAACTAAAAATGAGTTAAAAGAAGGTTAGAATCAGAAAAATTCCAGATATTCTATCTGTATTAACAATTTCTCCCATTAGAAGTTTTATATGATAACAGCAAAATCAGTTCAAGTTTTTAAACCTGATTGATATAGACTAGAAGTGATCCCAAACAGCAAAATAGCAAATAAAACAAAACAAAATGAAACAACAATAAAATCCTTGCAGAAGGGGAAAAAAACCAGCAGCAAACAGTAGTTCATAACTCTTGGGATAAACCAAGAATGTAACCTAAACTAAATTATATTAATACTTGAATCTCTATTATGTGAATGTTGGTAATTCCTATTTTGGATTATCTATTAATTCTGAAACAGCTTTCTCTTGACTATTCCACTTCTGTACATCTCTTTTTATCCCCATTTCCAGGGTTCTTTTCTCTATTCCTGTTAGCCATCTCACAAGGCATGTGCTTATTATTTCTCAGACAGCTGCCATTTTTTCCAATGCAAGAAAAGAATGTGGATGGATTACTTTCCATTTAAAAATATCTGTATAATTTTTTTTTCTGTTAGTAGTTGTAACCATATATCCAACTCTTGATATCTTAAAAGAGGCTTTTCTGGCCAGGTGCGGTGGCTCACACCTGTAATTCTAGCACTTTGGGAGGCTGAGGCGGGCGGATCACCTGAGGTCAGGAGTTCGAGACCAGCCTGGCCAACATGGCAAAACCCCATCTCTATGAAAAATGCAAAAATTAGCCAGGCATGGTGGCAAACACCTATAATCCCAGCTACCTGGGAGGCTGAGGCAAGAGATTCACTTGAACTCGGGGGGCGGAGATTGCAGTGAACCGAGATTGTGCCACTTCACTTCAGCCTGGGCAACAGAGTGAAACTCCATCTCAAAAAAAAAAATTAATTGTTTTCAAAACCCTTCCTTATGGTTCTCTAGCAAACAGCTGCACAAGATAAACAAAGTGAATAATCATACAGTATAGATGCTCTGTGCAGAGCCTAAATAAAACAAGCTACAAAATTGACAAATTCCTTCACAAACCATTTCTAACATAATGCATAATCCATGTGTTACACCACAAGGTCCCATAGCTTTGCAAATCATTCGAATTTGATCTTGATCCCAGGGTATTTCCAATCTTGTGATATAGTCTTTCCACTATATTACTCAAACTATCCTTGTGTTATATATTTTGTATACTATGTCCTCTTTGACTACTCAAGCAAGGTATAGCATGATAAATTGGAGAAATTTAATTGCAATTGGGTGTAATTGATTCAAAATTTTCTAATAAACTCATATGAATGATATAAAAAGAAAGAGCGTTTTTTCTTCCTATACATAGGCATTTGCTGGGGAGTCACTGGAGGTAGAACCTTGACAAAACGTGTCAGTGACCATACAGTAAATTTTCTACTAGTATTTAATAAGCAATATTAAAAGATACAGAAAATATTCTGCTGTATGTTTAACACTGAGAACAAATTCACAGTGAACTTTCTATAGCCAAGACAGTGATCATTCCTTAAGCAATTATCCTTCCTTAAGAGGTTTAAAGACATCTAATTATTGCTATGTTGTTTTAGAAGGCAGAGCAGAGTTCACAATAGCTCAAATTTCCTGAGGAACAGGAATTTGCTTGGAAAACATTCCACATCAGAGAGTAATGTGAACTTAGCTAAGAAAGAAAGAGTTGTGACTCTTTTCTGTACTGCATAAACAAAACAATAACAATAGACAAAAATAAAGAAAAATTTGAACCATAATTGCATTACCTGCAACAACTAAAACTTTCTCAGTTTTTCAGTGTTCACTTCCAGTCTTCGTTTATAACATGTTTTAGATGTATACAATAATGTGAAAAATGATAAGTTGACTTTCAACACAGCAGATGAAAAGCGGAGTAATACCAGTCATAACTTTAATCCCTGTCTTAGTTTCTTTGTCCATTACTAGGTGATACAACATGAGACACAGTGACTTCTGACTTTAGAAGTACTCCAGAGAGCTAGTGATCAGCTACAGGGACTTGAATAAAGAGGCAGAAATACATTTTTAATATCAGTCTTTCTGATCCTTCTCAAAGTATTCTTACACCCTTGCTTCCAATTCTGCTATAAGAAATTCGTTCATTCTTTATATATATCATGTGAGCTAAAATTGAATGTGCAGCATCACACCCAGCTAATTTTATATTTTTAGTAGAGACAGGGTTTCGCCATGTTGGTCACGCTGGTCTCGAACTCCTGACCTCAGGTGATCCACCCGCCTCAGCCTCCCAAAGTGCTGGGATTGCAGGTGTGAGCCGCTGCAGCCAGCTGAATAATTTCTGTTCTTGGTGCTGGTGTCCTGTGCATACTGGGCAGTTGCCATTAGACATTGCTATTGAAAGTCTAATATACGAGAGCATTCCCACTGACATCAGGTTGGTGCCCCTCTGGGACAGAGCTCCCAGAGGAAGGGGCAGGCAGCCATCTTTGCTGTTCTGCAGCCTCCATTGGTGATACCTCCATGTGCAGGAGGGACCCAGGTGACTAGGATCTGGAGTGGACCCCAAGCAAACTGCAGCAGCACTATGGAAGAGTACCCTGACTGTTAAAAGAAAAACAAACAGGAAGCAACAGCAACAACAGCATCAACAAAAAAGTCCCCATAAAAACCCCATCTAAAGGTCAGCAGCCTCAAAGATCAAAGTTGATAAACTCATTAAGATGAGAAAGAATCAACAAAAAAATGCTGAAAGCTCAAAAAGCCAGAGTGCCTCTTCTCCTCCAAGTGATCACAACACCTCTTCAGCAAGGGCACAGAACTGGGCGGAGGCCAAGATGGATGAATTGACAGAAGTAGGCTTCAGAATGTGGGTAATGATGAACTTCACTGAGCTAAAGAACCATGTTCTAACCCAATGCAAAGAAGCTAAGAACCATGATAAAACATTACAGGAGCTGTTTACCAGAATAACCACGTTAGAGAGGAACATAAACGACCTGATGTGTTATGGGAAGTCAGGGACCCCGAACGGAGGAACCAGCTGGACCCGCAGCAGAGGAACATAAATTGTGAAGATTTCATTTTAATATGGACATTTATCAGTTCCCAAATAATACTTTTATAATTTCTTATGCCTGTCTTTAATTTAATCTCCTAATCCTGTTATCTTTGTAAGCTGAGGATGTACATCACCTCAGGACCACTGTAATAATTGTGTTAACTGTACAAATTGATTGTAAAACATGTGTGTTTGAACAATATGAAATCAGTGCACCTTGAAAAAGAACAGAATAACAGCGATTTTTGGGGAACAAGGGAAGACAACCATAAGGTCTGACTGCCTGTGGGGTCAGGCAAAAAGAGCCATATTTTTCTTCTTGTAGACAGCCTATAAATGGACATGCAAGTAGGAGAGATATCGCTAAATTCTTTTCCTAGCAAGGAATATTAATATTAATACCCTGGGAAAGGAATGCATTCCTGGGGGGAGGTCTATAAATGGCCGCTCTGGGAATATCTGTCTTGTGCAGTTGAGATAAGGACTGAGATATGCCCTGGTCTCCTGCAGTACCCTCAGGCTTACTAGGATTGGGAAAACTGCCCTGGTAAATTTGTGGTCGGACCGGTTCTCTGCTCTCGAACCCTGTTTTCTATTGTTTAAGATGTTTATCAAGACAATATGTGCACTGCTGAAAATAGATCCTCATCAGTGGTTCTGCTTTTGCCCTTTGCCTTGTGATCTTTGTTGAACTCTTATCAGTAGTTCTGCTTTTGCCCTTTGCCTTGTGATCTTTGTTAGACCCTTATTAGTAGTTCTGCTTTTTGCCCTTTGAAGCATGTGATCTTTGTACCTACTCCCTGTTCTTACACCCCCTCCCCTTTTGAAACCCTTAATAAAAACTTGCTGGTCTGAGACTCAGGCGGGCATCACGGTCCTACTGATATGTGATGTCACCCCCTCAGGCCCAGCTGTAAAATTCCTCTCTTTGTACTGTCTCTCTTTATTTCTCAGCTCGCCAACACTTATGGAAAATAGAAAGAATTTACGTTGAAATATTGGGGGCAGGTTCCCCCCATACTGATGGAGTTGAAAAACACAACATGAGAACTTCACAATGCAACCACAAGTACCAATAACCAAATAGACCAAGCAGAGGAAAGAATTTCAGAACTTGAAGACTATCTTGCTGAAATAAGACAGACAGACAAGATTAGAGCAAAAACAATGAAAGGAACAAACAAAAGCTCCAAGAACTATGGGATTATGTAAAAAGACTAAACTAATGAATAACTGTGATACCTGAAAGAGAGGGGGACAATGGAACCAAGTTGAAAAAACATACTTCAGGATATCATCCAACAGAACTACCCCAGCCTAACAAGATAGGCCCAACATTCAAATTCAGGAAATCCAGAGAACCCCAGTAAAATACTCCATGAAAAGATCAACCCCAAGACACATAACCATCTGATTCTCCAAGGTCAAAATGAAGGAAAAAATGTTAAGGGCAGCCAGGGACAAAGGCCAGGTCACCTACAAAGGGAAGCCCATCAGACTAACAGCAGACCTCTTTGCAGAAACCCTACAAGCCACAAGAGATTGGGGGCCAATATTCAACATTCTTAAAGAAAAGCATTTGCGGCCGGGCACGGTGGCTCAAGCCTGTAATCCCAGCACTTTGGGAGGCCGAGACAGGCGGATCACGAGGTCAGGAGATCAAGACTATCCTGGCTAATACCGTGAAACCCCGTCTCTACTAAAAAAAAATACAAAAAAAACTAGCCGGGCGAGGTGGCAGGCGCCTGTAGTCCCAGCTACTCGGGAGGCTGAGGCAGGAGAATGGTGTAAACCCGGGAGGTGGAGCTTGCAGTGAGCTGAGATCTGGCCACTGCACTCCAGCCTGGGTGACAGAGCGAGACTCCATCTCAAAAAAAGAAAAAAAAAAAAAAAGGAAAGCATTTGCAACCCAGAATTTCCTATCTGGCCAAACTAAACTTCATAAGTGAAGGAGAAATAAGATCCTTTTCAGACAAGCAAATACTGAAGGAATTTGTCACTACCAGGCCTGCCTTGCAAGAGCTCCTGAAGGAAGCACTAAATATGGAAAGGAAAAACTGTTAACAGCCACTACAAAAACACACTGAAGTGCAAAGACCAATGACACTATGAAGCAATGACATAAACAAGTCTGTGAAATAACCAGCTAGCATCATGATGACAGAATCAAATTCACACCTAAAAATATTAACTTTAAACGTAAATAAGCTAAATGCCCCGATTAAAAGACACAGAACGGGGGCGGAGCAAGATGGCCAAATAGGAACAGCTCCAGTCTCCAACTCCCAGCGCGAGCGACACAGAAGACCGGTGATTTCTGCATTTTCAACTGAGGTACTGGGTTCATCTCACTGGGGAGTGCCGGACGATCGGTGCTGGTCAGCTGCTGCAGCCCGACCAGCGAGAGCTGAAGCAGGGCGAGGCATCGCCTCACCTGGGAAGCGCAAGGGGGAAGGGAATCCCTTTTCCTAGCCAGGGGAACTGAGACACACAACACCTGGAAAATCGGGTAACTCCCACCCCAATATTGCGCTTTAAGCAAACAGGCACACCAGGAGATCATATCCCACACCTGGCCGGGAGGGTCCCACGCCCACGGAGCCTCCCTCATTGCTAGCACAGCAGTCTGTGATCTACCGGCAAGGCAGCAGCGAGGCTGGGGGAGGGGCGCCCGCCATTTCTGAGGCTTAAGTAGGTAAACAAAGCTGCTGGGAAGCTCCAACTGGGTGGAGCTCACAGCAGCTCAAGGAAACCTGCCAGTCTCTGTAGACTCCACCTCTGGGGACAGCGCACAGCTACACAACAACAACAACAACAACAACAACAACAACAAAAAAAGCAGCAGAAACCTCTGCAGACGCAAACGACTCTGTCTGACAGCTTTGAAGAGAGCAGTGGATCTCCCAACACGGAGGTTGAGATCTGAGAAGGGACAGACTCCCTGCTCAAGTGGGTCCCTGACCCCTGAGTAGCCTAACTGGGAGACATCCCCCACTAGGGGCAGTCTGACACCCCACACCTCACAGGGTGGAGTACACCCCTGAGAGGAAGCTTCCAAAGCAAGAATCAGACAGGTACACTCGCTGTTCAGAAATATTCTATCTTCTGCAGCCTCTGCTGCTGATACCCAGGCAAACAGGGTCTGGAGTGGACCTCAAGCAATCTCCAGCAGACCTACAGCTGAGGGTCCTGACTGTTAGAAGGAAAACTATCAAATAGGAAGGACACCTACACCAAAACCCCATCAGTACATCACCATCATCAAAGACCAGAGGCAGATAAAACCACAAAGATGGGGAAAAAGCAGGGCAGAAAAGCTGGAAATTCAAAAAATAAGAGCGCATCTCCCCCGGCAAAGGAGTGCAGCTCATCGCCAGCAACGGATCAAAGCTGGACGGAGAATGACTTTGACGAGATGAGAGAAGAAGGCTTCAGTCCATCAAATCTCTCAGAGCTAAAGGAGGAATTACGTACCCAGCGCAAAGAAACTAAAAATCTTGAAAAAAAAGTGGAAGAATTGACGGCTAGAGTAATTAATGCAGAGAAGGTCATAAACGAAATGAAAGAGATGAAAACCATGACACGAGAAATACGTGACAAATGCACAAGCTTCAGTAACCGACTCGATCAACTGGAAGAAAGAGTATCAGCGATTGAGGATCAAATGAATGAAATGAAGCGAGAAGAGAAACCAAAAGAAAAAAGAAGAAAAAGAAATGAACAAAGCCTGCAAGAAGTATGGGATTATGTAAAAAGACCAAATCTACGTCTGATTGGGGTGCCTGAAAGTGAGGGAGAAAATGGAACCAAGTTGGAAAACACTCTTCAGGATATCATCCAGGAGAACTTCCCCAACCTAGTAGGGCAGGCCAACATTCAAATCCAGGAAATACAGAGAACGCCACAAAGATACTCCTCGAGAAGAGCAACTCCAAGACACATAATTGCCAGATTCACCAAAGTTGAAATGAAGGAAAAAATCTTAAGGGCAGCCAGAGAGAAAGGTCGGGTTACCCACAAAGGGAAGCCCATCAGACTCACAGCAGATCTCTCGGCAGAAACTCTACAAGCCAGAAGAGAGTGGGGGCCAATATTCAACATTCTTAAAGAAAAGAATTTTCAACCCAGAATTTCATATCCAGCCAAACTAAGTTTCATAAGTGAAGGAGAAATAAAATCCTTTACAGATAAGCAAATGCTTAGAGATTTTGTCACCACTAGGCCTGCCTTACAAGAGACCCTGAAGGAAGCACTCAACATGGAAAGGAACAACCGGTACCAGCCATTGCAAAAACATGCCAAAATGTAAAGACCATCGAGGCTAGGAAGAAACTGCATCAACTAATGAGCAAAATAACCAGTTAATATCATAATGGCAGGATCAAGTTCACACATAACAATCTTAACCTTAAATGTAAATGGACTAAATGCTCCAATTAAAAGACACAGACTGGCAAACTGGATAAAGAGTCAAGACCCATCAGTCTGCTGTATTCAGGAGACCCATCTCACACGCAGAGACATACATAGGCTCAAAATAAAGGGATGGAGGAAGATTTACCAAGCAAATGGAGAACAAAAAAAAGCAGGGGTTGCAATCCTAGTCTCTGATAAAACAGACTTTAAACCATCAAAGATCAAAAGAGACAAAGAAGGCCATTACATAATGGTAAAGGGATCAATTCAACAGGAAGAGCTAACTATCCTAAATATATATGCACCCAATACAGGAGCACCCAGATTCATAAAGCAAGTCCTTAGAGACATACAAAGAGACTTAGACTCCCATACAATAATAATGGGAGACTTCAACACTCCACTGTCAACATTAGACAGATCAACAAGACAGAAAGTTAACAAGGATATCCAGGAATTGAACTCATCTCTGCAGCAAGCAGACCTAATAGACATCTATAGAACTCTCCACCCCAAATCAACAGAATATACATTCTTCTCAGCACCACATCGTACTTACTCCAAAATTGACCATATAATTGGAAGTAAAGCACTCCTCAGCAAATGTACAAGAACAGAAATTATAACAAACTGTCTCTCAGACCACAGTGCAGTCAAACTAGAACTCAGGACTAAGAAACTCAATCAAAACCGCTCAACTACATGGAAACTGAACAACCTGCTCCTGAATGACTACTGGGTACATAATGAAATGAAGGCAGAAATAAAGATGTTCCTTGAAACCAATGAGAACAAAGATACAACATACCAGAATCTCTGGGACACATTTAAAGCAGTGTGTAGAGGGAAATTTATAGCACTAAATGCCCACAAGAGAAAGCAGGAAAGATCAAAAATTGACATTCTAACATCGCAATTAAAAGAACTAGAGAAGCAAGAGCAAACACATTAGAAAGCTAGCAGAAGGCTAGAAATAACTAAGATCAGAGCAGAACTGAAGGAGATAGAGACACAAAAAACCCTCCAAAAAATCAATGAATCCAGGAGTTGGTTTTTTGAAAAGATCAACAAAATTGACAGACCACTAGCAAGACTAATAAAGAAGAAAAGAGAGAAGAATAAAATCGACGCAATTAAAAATGATAAAGGGGATATCACCACCGACCCCACAGAAATACAAACTACCATCAGAGAATACTATAAACACCTCTACGCAAATAAACTGGAAAACCTAGAAGAAATGGATAATTTCCTGGACACTTACACTCTTCCAAGACTAAACCAGGAAGAAGTTGAATCCCTGAATAGACCAATAGTAGGCTCTGAAATTGAGGCAATAATTAATAGCCTACCAACCAAAAAAAGTCCAGGACCAGATGGATTCACAGCTGAATTCTACCAGAGGTATAAGGAGGAGTTGGTACCATTCCTTCTGAAACTATTCCAATCAATAGAAAAAGAGGGAATCCTCCCTGACTCATTTTATGAGGCCAACATCATCCTCATACCAAAGCCTGGCAGAGACACAACAAAAAAAGAGAATTTTAGACCAATATCCCTGATGAACATCGATGCAAAAATCCTCAATAAAATACTGGCAAACCGGATTCAACAACACATCAAAAAGCTTATCCACCATGATCAAGTGGGCTTCATCCCTGGGATGCAAGGCTGGTTCAACATTTGCAAATCAATAAACATAATCCAGCATGTAAACAGAACCAAAGACAAGAACCACATGATTATCTCAATAGATGCAGAAAAGGCTTTTGACAAAATTCAACAGCCCTTCATGCTAAAAACGCTCAATAAATTCGGTATTGATGGAACGTACCTCAAAATAATAAGAGCTATTTATGACAAACCCACAGCCAATATCATACTGAATGGGCAAAAACTGGAAAAATTCCCTTTGAAAACTGGCACAAGACAGGGATGCCCTCTCTCACCACTCCTATTCAACATAGTGTTGGAAGTTCTGGCTAGGGCAATCAGGCAAGAGAAGGAAATCAGGGGTATTCAGTTAGGAAAAGAAGAAGTCAAATTGTCCCTGTTTGCAGATGACATGATTGTATATTTAGAAAACCCCCTTGTCTCAGCCCAAAATCTCCTTAAGCTGATAAGCAACTTCAGCAAAGTCTCAGGATACAAAATTAATGTGCAAAAATCACAAGCATTCTTATACACCAGTAACAGACAAACAGAGAGCCAAATCATGAATGAACTTCCATTCACAATTGCTTCAAAGAGAATAAAATACCTAGGAATCCAACTTACAAGGGATGTAAAGGACCTCTTCAAGGAGAACTACAAACCACTGCTCAGTGAAATAAAAGAGGACACAAACAAATGGAAGAACATACCATGCTCATGGATAGGAAGAATCAATATCGTGAAAATGGCCATACTGCCCAAGGTAATTTATAGATTCAATGCCATCCCCATCAAGCTACCAATGAGTTTCTTCACAGAATTGGAAAAAACTGCTTTAAAGTTCATATGGAACCAAAAAAGAGCCCGCATCTCCAAGACAATCCTAAGTCAAAAGAACAAAGCTGGAGGCATCACGCTACCTGACTTCAAACTATACTACAAGGCTACAGTAACCAAAACAGCATGGTACTGGTACCAAAACAGAGATATAGACCAATGGAACAGAACAGAGTCCTCAGAAATAATACCACACATCTACAGCCATCTGATCTTTGACAAACCTGAGAGAAACAAGAAATGGGGAAAGGATTCCCTATTTAATAAATGGTGCTGGGAAAATTGGCTAGCCATAAGTAGAAAGCTGAAACTGGATCCTTTCCTTACTCCTTATACGAAAATTAATTCAAGATGGATTAGAGACTTAAATGTTAGACCTAATACCATAAAAATCCTAGAGGAAAACCTAGGTAGTACCATTCAGGACATAGGCATGGGCAAAGACTTCATGTCTAAAACACCAAAAGCAATGGCAGCAAAAGCTAAAATTGACAAATGGGATCTAATTAAACTAAAGAGCTTCTGCACAGCAAAAGAAACTACCATCAGAGTGAACAGGCAACCTACAGAATGGGAGAAAATTTTTGCAATCTACTCATCTGACAAAGGGCTAATATCCAGAACCTACAAAGAACTCAAACAAATTTACAAGAAAAAAACAAACAACCCCATCAAAAAGTGGGCAAAGGATATGAACAGACATTTCTCAAAAGAAGAGATTCATACAGCCAACAGACATATGAAAAAATGCTCATCATCACTGGCCATCAGAGAAATGCAAATCAAAACCACAATGAGATACCATCTCACACCAGTTAGAATGGCAATCATTAAAAAGTCAGGAAACAACAGGTGCTGGAGAGGATGTGGAGAAATAGGAACACTTTTACACTGTTGGTGGGATTGTAAACTAGTTCAACCATTATGGAAAACAGTATGGCGATTCCTCAAGGATCTAGAACTAGATGTACCATATGACCCAGCCATCCCATTACTGGGGATATACCCAAAGGATTATAAATTATGCTGCTATAAAGACACATGCACACGTATGTTTATTGCAGCACTATTCACCATAGCAAAGACTTGGAATCAACCCAAATGTCCATCAGTGACAGATTGGATTAAGAAAATGTGGCACATATACACCATGGAATACTATGCAGCCATAAAAAAGGATGAGTTTGCGTCCTTTGTAGGGACATGGATGCAGCTGGAAACCATCATTCTTAGCAAACTATCACAAGAACTGAAAACCAAACACCGCATGTTCTCACTCATAGGTGGGAACTGAACAATGAGATCACTTGGACTCAGGAAGGGGAACATCACACACCGGGGCCTATCATGGGGAGGGGGGAGGGGGGAGGGATTGCATTGGGAGTTATACCTGATGTAAATGACGAGTTGATGGGTGCAGCAGACCAACATGGCACAAGTATACATATGTAACAAACCTGCACGTTATGCACATGTACCCTACAACTTAAAGTATAATAATAATAAATAAATTAAAAAAAAAAAAAAAAGAAAGTAATAAATAGTCATTGTAGAAATTCAAAAAACAATTTACAGAAGAGTTCAAAGTGAAAAATAAGACTCCCCCCTGGCCTTAAGCTCAGTCACCAGGGGTAATGAGCTAGTTAGCATTTTCTCATGTAGCCTTTCAGACATTGTACATTATATGTAGATTTTAAAAAGTAACTTGTTATGAACTTACCAAAAAGTTGGAGGAATAGTACAAAGAACTCCCATGTTCACTTCATCCAGATTGTTCAATTGATAACACTTCACATTTCTGCAGTGTGCATGCCTACGTGTGTGTACCACCATTATCATATGGCTTTTTCTTAACCATTTGAGACCAAGTTGCAGACATGTTCCATCACTCCTAAACACTCCAGTATACAAGTCTCAAAAACAAAGACACTCTTGTACATAACTACCACATTGTCAAAAAAAGGCCAAGCCCAAGAGTGATTGATTTGGCTTCTAAAGTAATGACATGTCCTTTTAAGATTGTTACCTACATAGACAGCAAGAGGAAGATGGGCCAAAGGTGCCAGCTCCCCATATCCTTGTTCCCTGCACCAAACAGGACAACTTCTGAAAGTTGCTGCACCAGTTATGGGACACCCCATTGCTGAGGAGCCCCTTTTAGACTGCAGCTAGCAGTTTTATATTCTGTAGCTATACCCTGAATGGGGCAGGGCAGATAGCCTCAGACCTCAACAGTACTCAGGAGATGAGAAATTGTCTGTCTCAGTGAGTTTAGGAGGTTAGAGATAGCCTTGAAACAGCACCTCATCACCCTCCCATCCTCTTGTGTTCTGGGAGGACTACAATACATCCTGCCAAGACTCAGATAACTTGCAATTCAAGCCTAGCTTGCATAGATATATGCATGCCAGGTCACAAGGGCACCATGGCAGATCCACTCTCTACAACTCCATCCTTCACTTTTCAAATAGCTAGTTAAGAATTCTCAGGAGCACAGGCCACCCCATCAAATATACTCTAATTAATCATGCTTATAGGGGCTTTAACCAAATTCTGATTATTTTGGGCAACATATACAAGAATGCTTCTCTAATTAGGCCCACTTGGAGGATACACTGAAGCTAGGCTCCGCAACTGGAGCCAAGCCAGTTAAATATTTCATTAACCCAGGTGCAGTAAGGGATGCTGACAGTTGCACATATCCTGCCTTGACTGACCAGCAGGAAGTCCTGGGTAATGTGTTATTGTCCCATTACCATGTACATTAGAGATAATAGACCAGTTTGTGTGTGGCACGCTACTATAGGTAGCTTCTTATTCACATAAGAAGTTGTAGTGACCTCAGCAGTGCCATTGTGCTAAGTTGGGATCAGGGTCCAATTCTATTAAGCTCTTGTACAAAAGAGTTTTGTCAGTTTCCAGAAAGTTAATCTCATTCTATCATTTTGAATTGAGGCTACTTGAGTCAGAAGTTCCTGGGAAGTTTCTGAGAGTCCTTAGATTAAGATTTGTTGGCCAGCCATTGAGTTGAAAGTGGTGATGGCAGTCTGGGCTAAATTGTCCAGAGGCTCTGCAGACAAGTAGCTGAGATGTTAGCGGCCCCTCCCTCCACCTCTGCCTTCACAGAGTTTAAAGTGTGCTCTCTCCAACCGTCAGGACTGTTGCCCTCCTATCACAGCCATGTGATTGATGTTATCAGTCCTTGCAGCAGTCACTTCACCCTTTTCCAGTCCTCTCCTTGTCTTACCTACACCTTGCTCCTAAATTGTGTATTAGTCCATTTTTGCATTGCTACAAAGGAATACCTGAGGGTGGATAATTTATAAAGAGGTTTAAATGGCTCACAGTTCTGCAGGCTGTACAGGAAACATGGCATCAGCATCTGCATCTGATGAAGGCCTCAGGAGGCTTACAATCATGGTGGAAGGCAAAGGGGGAACTGATGTATTACATCATGAGTGGGAGCAAAGCGGCAAGGATGTGCTACTCTTTTAAACAACCAGATCTCACATGAACTCAGAGCAAGAACTCACTCATCATCGTGAGGACAGCACCAAGGTATCCATGAGGGATCCGCCCTGATGACCCAAATGCTTCTCACTAGGCCCACCTTCAACACTGGAGATCACATTTCAACATGAGATTTGGAGGGGACACACATGCAAACCATATCAACTTGTCCCTGATGGCCCAGCAGTTCTTTCTTTGTATCCCTTGTACCTGTAACATCTCTAATCTCTGATGCATGGAGCACCATCATCTCAGGATCATTATCGTCAATGTCTGTAACTATCCAAATCCAGCAAGCATACCCAGGTGGTAAAAGGAGTACCAGGTTAGAATCACTAACCCCTGGCTCCTTTTTGCTACCCCAAATCCCAGTGGCCCATGGTCCTAGAGGTAGGCAGGAAGGAACAAAGGTAGAGTGAGAAAGATTAATTATGCAGTGCTAATTGCACTTGTTTCATTTGGTCTCTTACAGCCATCTAAGCTTCTTCCTCCTTCCCCACTTCATAATTAAACATTACATTTTGATAGGTATCCTTCTGTCACATTTATAGCCCAAACTGACTGTCATACGTGTGTGTTACACTGGAGGCTGAGCCTTGGCCATCCAACTGTCCTTTCAGTTTTTCCTTTGAGTCCATGCCATCTTTCAATAGTGCCTGCTGCCTGGGCAGCACAGATCTGATGAGTGTGTGGATTCCAGTGACGTTCATCCCCAGGCTCCTGGGTCTTGTGCCATCTGCTGCTGTAACGTTTGTCTCACAGAGGCTGAAACATGATCATCCAGTCATCTTGCTGAAAACTTCCTAAGTCTAGTAAGAGATTTAGACATCCAGATACAGGAAACTCAGAGATCCCCAAATAGATACAATTCAAACTGTATAAGGAGTTGAGTCTTTTTTCCTTTTAAACAAAAGCAGACATTACAATAACCAATAGCTGTTGCAGACCAGGAGCTCATTTTATCTCCTTCGCAGGGAGCTTAGGGAGCACAGGTCAGAGTGGAAGAGGCCAGCCTGCAGGGTCAGCTGGAGCTGCAGGAAAGTTTCTTTTGTGTCTTTTTTTAAAAAAAAAAAAGTTTTATTGAGACATAATTTACATACAACACAATTCGCCCATTTAAAGTGAACAATTTAATGGCTTTTAGTATAGTCATTGACCTGTACAACCATCGCTGCACTCAACTTAGAATATTTTCATCACCTCAAAAAGAAACCTCATCCCTCTTAGCCATCAACCCTCTATTCCTGCTCCTCCTACCCCTCATTCCTTTTTATGGCCAAATAAAATTCCATTAAAGAACAGACCACATTTTGTTTACCCATTGATTGGTTGATAGACATTTGGGTTGTCTAGTTTTTATTTAAATTTCTGTCTTCAGTTCTGTGGGATATACACCTAGAAATGCAATTGCTAGGTCTTATGGTAATTCTCTGTTTAACTTTTGGAGGAACCATCAGCCAATTTTCCAAATTGACTATACCATTTTATATTCCTACCTGTAGTGTACAAAAGTTCCAATTTCTCCACACCCTCACCAACACTTGTTATTCTCTTACATTTTTATTCTGGTTAGTATAAAGTTGTATCCCATGATTTTTATTTCTCTGGTGACTAGTAATGTCAAGCATCTTTTCATGTGCTTCTTCGCAATTTGTAGGTCTTCTTTGGAAAATTTCTATTTCGGTCCTTTGCCCATTTTTGAATTGTGCTGTTTGGTTTTTGTTGTTTTCAGTGTTCTTTATATATTTTGCATACTAGACTCTTATACATAGGATTTGCAAATATTTTCTGCCATTGTCCTGATGTCTTTGGATGCACAAAATTTTCTAACTTTCATAAATTCCAATTTGCCTATTTTTTATTTGTTGATTGCACTTTTGGTATCACATCTAAGAATCCATTGCAAAAACCAAGATCATAAAGATTTACTACTGTTTTCTTATAAAGTTTTTATTGTTTAGGCTCTTGAATTTAAGTCTTCAATACATTTTGAGTTAATATTCATATATTGTGTGGGGTCTCGGTCCAACTTCATTATTTTGCAGGTGGATATCCACTTGTCCACTCACCAGTTGTTGAAGACTATTCTCTCCTATAGTCTTGTACCCTTGTTGAAAATCAGTTGACTGTAGATGTGTGGGCTTATTTCTGGACTCTCAATTCAATTCCATTTTTAGTGGAGGATTTGAAAATCAGCATCTTGGTGCTAGGTGTGCTCAAAGACACTGGGTGTCACTTTTAGTTTGTCTTGGTGGACACAGCTGAGAAAGGTATGCACAAATACACATACACATACCTTTCTCAGCTCTGAGATATATATGTATAGGGTTTGTTTGTGTGCATATATATATACACACACACACGTATATGTGTGTATATATATATACACACACACACACATACTCTTTTTCCTTTGAAAAATAGTTCATATTAATGAACTCTTTTCCAATTTTAATCCAATACCATGAGATTCATTTTACCCTTCCTCTTTTCCATGCTTTCTTTTTTTTTTTTTTTTTTTTTTTGAGACAGTCTCGCTCTGTCGCCCAGGCTGGAGTGTAGTGGTGAGATCTCGGCTCACTGCGAGCTGCGCCTCCCGGGTTCATGCCATGCTCCTGCCTCAGCTTCCCAAGTAGCTGGGACTACATGCGCCCACCACCACGCCCAGCTAATTTTTTTTTTTTTTGTATTTTTAGTAGAGACAGGGTTTCACTGTGTTAGCCAGGATGGTCTCGATCTCCCGACCTCGCGATCCACCCGTCTCGGCCTCCCAAAGTGCTGGGATTACAGGCATGATCCACTGCGCCTGGCCTTTCCATGTTTTCAAATAATTTCTCTGACACTGAGAAACCTAGCTCCCATTTTCCTCAACAGATTTACTTCTTCGCTCAATCAATTTAGTTATTTGCCTAATGTAGCACATTGCTGGCTGCCTCCTCACCCTGAGGGCACTGGCACAACATGGCTTCCACTGGATCTCTCCCCCTGCCCCTCCACCCGACCAGGGAGCCACAAAGCTGGAAACTTTGATACCTCCAGGCAGTAATCCTAGCCTGCTTCCTCAGCCATCAGGCACTGACACCTCCATGTACCTGCCCCTCCCCTGACATGCTTATCCTACAAATTACTCAGATTACTAGGTTAGAAAAAGAATTTCAAATTGCTATAACTCTATCAATATAAGTAGTTTAGAAGGTAATGGAGAGAGGTGTTAAGAATGTCTATTTGGTTTCCGGTTTGTGCAAATAGATGTTACATTCACTATTCACTGAGGTAAGAAATGTTGGAAGGGAATATAGTTTAGATTGAAAACTATGATTTCAGATTTAGATATATTAATTTTTATGTGCCATTAAGGCAGCCAAGTGGAGGCCAGGCACGGTGGCTCGTGCCTGTAATCCTAGCACTTTGGGAGGCCGAGGCAGGTGGATTGCTTGAGCCCAGTAGTTTGCCACCAGCCTGGGCAATGTGGTGGAACCCTGTCACTTCAAAAAAATACAAAAAAAAATGAGTGAGGCATGGTGGTGCATGCCTGTAGTCCCAGCTACTTGGGAGGCTGAGGTCAGGAAGTCGAGGCTGCAGTGAGCCATGATCATGCCACTGCACTCTAGCCTGGGCAACAGAGTGAGACCCTGCCTCAAAAAAAAAAAAAAAAATTTAGAAATTTAAAAACACAACCAAGTGAAATGTCCAGTAGAGAGGTGGAAATGTAGGTCTGGAGTTCAGATAGAGGCGTGGACAAATACAGATTTGTATGTCAACTGCATATAGGTAAGCAAAGATAGAGAAGTCTATGAATGAATTTGAGAAGGAACAGCTAGAGAAGAAAAGAACAACAGGAAGACTAGCCAGAGAAGAAAATAAGAGAAGCCAAGGAAGTAGATTTCAGGGAGGAGTAACCAACTGTGTCAATACTGAGAGGTTCATTAAGGATGGGAGAAGCAACTATTGACTTTCACTGTGTGGAGATCATTGGTGACTTTGGCAGGAGTAGTTTCAGTGAAGTGCTGTGGGCAGAGGTCACAAGGCAATGAGCTGAAATTATAGGAGATAAGAAAACAGAGAGAACAAGTATATGCAGTTACCATGAGACCCTTGGATGTGATTGAATATAGAGAATCTAGTGTTCATAAGGGGATACAGGGTTGTGTAAAAGTAAGCCAGATTGGTGCAGCTGGGAAAATAATGATACATCTTGGTTCACACCACTGTTTTTTGTGATGCTCAACACTTTTAAAGACTGGACACTGAGCTAAAAGAAACCTTGGTGGTCAAGTACTCTAATCTCATTCTATTCCTAAAGAAAATGAAACCCAGAAAAGGAAAAGGACTTGTGCTAAAGGTTGGCCTGTAAAAATATTCCAATTGTTTTATTCCCCTCAAATTTTCTATCACCCTTTTCTCACTTCATAAAATAGGTACCATACATCCCAGTTTCTTACTTAAAACTTACAACTTTTCATTTTGCAATAATTATATACTTATAGTTGCAAAAATAGTACAGAGTCCCACGTATCCATTACCCAGTTTCCTCCAGTGGTACAGTTTTGTAACTATAGCACAACTTCATATCCAAGATATTGACAATGATATTATACTGCTATCTAGACTACAGACTTTATTCAGTATCACCAGATTTTACATGCATTCATTTGTGTGTATGTAGGTCCATACAACTTCAGCACAGGTATAGATTCATGTGCTTAACCTCATAATCAAATGCTATAATCAACATCATAATCATCATAATCACACAGAACTGTTCCATCAGCACAAAGGAACTCCTTGTGTCATCTCTTTACAGTCATACATATCCCACAGCCCCTCCAATTCCTATTCCATTAATCTGTTCTTCATTTCAATCATTTTGTCACCTCAAGAATATTATATAAATGCAATCATACAGTATGTGACCATTTGAGACTGGCTTTTTTGTTCACCATAATACCCCTGAGGTACAACCATGTTCTTGTATCAACAGTTAGTTCCTTTTCATTCCAGAGTAGTATTGCAAGTTATGGATGGTTTGTTTAACCATGTACCTGTTGTAGGACATCTGGGTTGTTTCCAGTTTGGGGTTATTACAAATAAAGCTCCTATGAATGTTTGGGTACAAGTACAATATAGATTTTCATTTCTCTGGAATGAATGTCCAGGAGCACAACTGCGGGGTCTTATGTTTAACTTGATTAAAAAATTATGTTTAACTTGATAAGAAATTTATAAACTCTTTTCCAGAGTGGCTGTACCATTTTACATTCCTGTTAGCAACGTATAAAATATTCAGTTTGTATCCTCATTGGTATTTGGTATTTTCACTATTGTTTCTTTAGCCATTCAGATAAGTAAGTCATAGCCTCACTGGGGTTTCAATTTGCATTCCCTCATGACTTATGGAGTTTAACAGCTTTTCATATGCTTACTTGCCATCTATAGATCCTCTTCAGTGAAACATCTATTCATGTCTTTTGCCCATTTTCTAATTGGACTGCTTGTTTTTATTGTTGAGCTTTTGTGGCTTTTTTTGAGACAAGGCCTCACTCTGTTATACAGGTTGGAGTGTGGTGGTGTGATCATAGCTCAATGCAGCCTCAAACTCCTGGGCTCAAGTGATCCTCCTGTCTCCCTAGTAGCTGGGACTACTGGTGTGTGTCATGGTGCCCAGCTAATTAAAAAAAAAATTTTTTTTGTAGAGACAGAGTCTCACTGTCTTGCCCAGGCTGGTCTGGAACCCCTGACCTCAAGCACGCCTCCTAAAGTGGTGAGATTATAAGCATGGGCTACCATGCCTGACTAGAGTTGAGTTTTTAGCACACTTTATATGTGCCAAATTGATCAGATATATGGTTTGCAAATTCATCTCAATCTGTAGCTTATCTTTTCCTCTTCTTAAATCACAAATTTTTAAATTTTTAAGAAGTCCAATATATCAGTTTTTGTCTTTTATGGATGTGCTTTTGGGGCAAAGTCCAAGAACTTGTCACCTAGCCCAAGATCCTGAAGCTTTTTCTCCCGTGGCTTTTTTCCAAGTTATATAGTTTTATGTATTACATTTAAGTCCATTATACATTTTGAGTTAAATTTTATATAAGATGTGAGGTTTAAGTAGAGGTTCTTTTTTCTCCTCGCTATGGGTGTCTAATTGCTCCAGCATAATTTGTCAGAAAGGCTATTCTTCCTCCATTGAATTGCTTTTGCACTTTTTCAAAATCAGTTGAGCATATTTATATGGGTTTATTTCTGGGTTCTCTCATCTGTTCCATTGATTTGTGTGTCTGTTCCTCTGCCAATACCATCTATCTTGATTACTATAGCTTTTTAGTAAGTCTTGAAGTCAGGTAATGTGAGTCCTCCAAGTTTTTCTTCTTCAAAATTGATTTAGCTTAAGTAACTTTATACTGGATATTTTCATCTTTCCTATAGGGAAATAAAAAGAATAGAGAAGAACAGTGGCTGTGGGAAATTAGGGACAATATAGTATATACATTCCATATGCTCAAGGCTAGTGGTTTTCAAATGTGAGTATGCCCCAGAATCAGCTAAGGAGTTCATGCAGATTTCTGGGTTTTATCCCTAGAGATAGGGTTTGACCTTCAAGTGATTCTGATGCAGGTGCTTCTGGACAACACTTTGAAATTTGAAAAATAAGAAGGATAAACAAAAACCAAAATCAGCCCTAACTTCCAGTATCCAACAAGCATACTTTGTTTCCAGTATGCAACAAGCACACAGAAAAGTATGTCTTTTCTGAAGACACATTTATCATTTGTGCTTTTACATGATAAGAGTAATGCAACCAAACTTTTTAAAAGCATGATTTTTATTACATCCTAAATCCTAAATGTTTCTGGAGAAACACATTTATACTATAATGGAAATTCCTAGGCAGATAGAATCTGCTCAGTAGGAATTTACTTCAGAGTCAAATATGCTAGAACTCATGTTTGTTTAAAGAGTACCTTCAGAGATTCAATGTTTGATAGGTATCTCGGAACATATATTTTAGAAATTAAGAAGGAAGACACTGCCCTCTCAATGAGGGCATAGAGGTGGGGTGCTTCCTTCCACTGACACTAGATTTATTATTTGCTTGTCCAACATAAGCATCATACCTACAAAATTGAAACATAAAATATTCTAGCGAGTGAATGTATTTGAAAATGAAAATAAAGACTTCCAAGTTAAAAGAAAGGGAAATATGTTTAAAATATACTCCCCAGACATTTTATTCTAAGATATTCCTTGCCGATGTACCACCTATATAGCCTTTTTAAAAATAACTTTCATATTCTACTTAAATTCTCTTGCATAAGCTCCTTATAGGTCAGTTATAGGTAGGAGGGTTCAGTGAACTCTAATTAAACTGTCAGGAAGACATCCTGTGCTGATTGCATGTGAAAACTTATCTACTGGGATATAAAAAGAACTACTCTATTGTCTGCCTGGATGTGAGCTGTGTGCATTTTCAGACTGTGTTTAGTACACAAATTGAAAAAGAAGTTTTTTACCCCATTTTGTCTCCTGATTTATTCTAGAGAAGAAAGTTCTTGCATAAGCTCTTCCTTTTCTTGTTGCAATTCCTGCAAATGCTGTTGGTTTTGCTCCAGTCTGTCCTCCAGCCACTGTAGGAGAGGCCCGCTGACTGCTGACATCTGACTGCACAGATTCTTGGTAAACACTTCAATAGGAAAAATAAAGATGAGAATAATTGTGGAAAAGCACCATCCACTAGCATGTCCCCACTCCATCACCAGCAGACCCCCAACCATGAGCACAGAAAGAAGGGGTTGGAGAAGGAAGTAGAAAAAGTGTAATAAGTAGGACTGGTAAACAATTTTTCTGGGCCCAGCCAGGGGAAAAACAGAAGAGCTGAGCATAGAAAATACCCATTCTGAGGCTATCTTGAATCCATAAGCCAGACGAAAGCCTGGCAGAAAGATGGCCAGCTCTTTACTCCCTTAGGCAAAAGGGCTAAGAGCCACGAAAGGGTTCCTTTCCCCAGCCTTTCAGACCTTCCCTTGCTATAAACCATCAAAACCTCCTAATGGGCCAGAAGTCTGCCTTCTGCAACTTACGTTTCCAGAGCGCCCTGTAGGCATATAAACTGTCATGTATATTGCAGAAATGTACATTAATTGAATACGCCTGAGAGCTCCTCTTTTAAAATGAAGAACAGAGGAATGAAGAGTAAGGGAGTTACCATCTTTTATGCTTTACTGTGAATGTTCAGCTTCATGGTAAGACAAAGATTCTAAGGTACTCTTTTAAAACAAATTCCATCTAATGTAAGTATCTTTTTCTCTCTCATAATATGTGACTGTCACTGAAATGGCCACTGTCCAGTTTTTTGCTATTTTAAAGACTGCAGTTAAGTGAAATTGCTAGATCTAAGTACACGTACACTTTAAAACTAATTATCCAGTATTTTCCAGATTGTACCAAATTATATCTCCAGGAACAGTGAGACTGTTCACTTCCCTCACATCCTCACCTAATAGTCTCTCAATTTAATCTTTGAAAAGGTGAAAAACTGATCATCTTATCTTAATCCGTACTTCTTTTAAAGATAATAATTAACATTTTTATTTTTGTAGGGGCCCATAAAAGTCTTTAATTTTTATTTAGTCAGTCTTTCCTTTTGTGAGTTCAGGTTTTCACATTATACTTAGGCCATCATCTTCCTAGAGTCTGAAAAAAATTCTTATATTTTCCTCCTATATTTCTTTAACTTATAAAATGAGCTTTTGTGGGTATAATTTACAGACAGTAAAATGAACCAATTTAAAGTATACAGTTCTATGAGTTTTGACAAATGTATACCCCATGCTATAATTTGGATATTTGGCCCCCCAAACCTCATGTTAAAATTTGACCCCCAATGTTGGAGGCGGGGCCTCATGTGAGGTGTTTGGGTCATGGGGGTGGGTCCTTCATTAATAGATTAATGCCCTCCCTCAGGGGTGAGTTCTTTCTCTGTTGGTTCCCACAAGAACTGGCTGTTAAAAAGAGCCTGGCCCTTCTCCCATTCTCTTGTTTCCTCTGTTGCCACATGGTATCTAAATACATAGGCTCCCCTTTGCCTTCTGTAACGAGTAGAAGCAGCCTGAAGCCCTCACCAAATGCAGGTGCCAGCACCATGCTTCTTGTTCAGTCTGCAAAACTGTAAAGCCAAATAAACCTCTTTTCTTTATAAATTACCCAGCCTCAGGTATTCCTTCATAACAACACAAAATGAACTAAGACATCCCATGTAACCAGTGCTAGTCAAGATATATACCATTTCCACCACCCTCAAACAATCCCCTCTGCAGTTCCCTTTGCATCCAATGCCCCTTCATCCCTGGGCCCAGGCAGCTACCACATCATGGATTAGTTTTGCTTATTCTTGAATTTGGAACCATAGAGTATGTAGCCTTTCGTGTAATGCTTCCTTCACCTGGCACAATGTTCTTGAGACTCATCCTGTTTGTTCATGTTTCAGTAGTTTGTTCTTTTTATTGCTGAGTTGTACTCCATTACACGGATATATCACAGTTTATCCATTCACCCACTGATGCACATTTGTGTTGTTTCTACCTTTTGGCTATTGTGAATAATGCTGCTGTAAACATTTGTGTACAGGTTTTTCTTTGAGCAGCTGTTTTCAATTCTTTGAGGTATATACCTAGGAAAGGAACTAGTATGACATATGGCAAATATAATTGCCAACCTCTTTTCTAAAGTGGTTGTACCATAATAGTAAAAGTTTAAATATATCTGGAATTTATTTTTTGTGTAGGGTATTAGGTAGGAATCCATTTTCCCCCAAATGGAAATAAAAGAATGTTAACTCCATGAAGGTTAAGACTGTCTCTTTTGTTCAGCACTGTACCTCAGTGCCTAGAATAGCACTCAAATGTTTCCTGAATGAACAAAGAAGTGAACTGTCCCAATCCTATTTAATAAATAATTCATGCTTTTTTCATTTATTTAAAGTAATATCTTTGTTAAATATAAATTCTTATATATACATAGGCCTATCTCCGGACTCTGTTCAGTTCCACTGATCTATTTGTTTATTTTGAACTATTATTTATACTTTTTAAATTACTGTGGCTTTAGAATATGGTTATATATCATACATTACCAACTTTTAACTTTGTCATGTTTTATCCTGAGACCAAAATTATGGGACAGATAGACCAAGCCATTTCTCCTTTTCTTTGAAAAGTAACTGCCTATAACACTCAAAAGCCTCCCTTTCTTCCTCACTGGTGACTTTGCAAGTAACTGGGGAAGAGTGCACAGAATGACCCAGAAGTCAGGGTTACTCAGACAGAAAGTGAGGCTGGGGAAATGTGTATGTTAGGGACAAGTGAATTAGTATAAACATTGTATTCAGCTTTTTGTTCCTTTGCCTTGTATAAAAATTACTTTTATATTTATTGACATCAAAAGATTTTCTCCCTCATGCCTTCCCTTTTATCTGTCTATCTGTCTATCCATCCATCTCTTTCAATTCCCACCATGACAGGCCCTGGTAGTGTTATGCTGGAACCAATTCATGCCAGCTCACAAAAGCCAACTATTAAAATTCCAAGAAGTTTGTAAGCTAGTTGATGCCATGTTAGTTGCTTGAAACCAGCCATGCCAGGGGCATTACACCACAGAAACCGCCAAACATAACAAATCAGGAACAAACCTCCTGCTCCTTGAGAACTGGTTGTTAAACGTGTGCCAGTATATCACTGAGTAGGTCTATCATAAAGCTCTTTCCTGTCTTTCCTCCTGTCTTACTCTAAGCTGTATTTATAGTATTCATGGATCCCCAGAGTTCAAAAGAAATGTTGGGATCAGGATCAGGAAAACCCTTGGGAAAGGAAATCTGAGGACAACTTGTACCCATCACTTCACTCACTTAAACTAAATTTGCTTCTGTCAGCTGAGTATTTCAGAGAAATACTCAGAAAAAATGCTGAGTACTCAAGAAAAAATTCTTACCCGAGCCATTATGGATCTTGGTTACTGAGTCCAGATGTGTAAGGCTAAAAGAAAATAGAGTAGGTTAGTGGCAAAGCAGCACTGAAGGGAAAGCAAAATGGTCATGGACTATACCAATCATAAACTGCATCACACCGTTGCCAACTGTATTAGATGAATATGTAGTATTTAAATCCCCAATATTAACTTCCTGACGATTTGGGGGATGTGATTTTATTCAAAGATAATTCAAAGTGATAATTTTGAAATTGCTGTCTCTCACCAAAGCTCTGACTTAGTACAAATTTATTGGGCAAAACCTAGTGCTTGGCAACAGGATTAAGATGTTGTGGATTATCTTCTTTTCTTAACCAAAAAAGAAAGTATCCTTGCCCTTGAAACATCCAAAGTAAGCAGAAGAAAAACAAATGTTGAAGAAATTATCATACAATGTGAGAAACATTATGATTGGAGACTGCTAGAAAGCTTTCCCAGAGAGGCAAAAGGAAAGGGGCCTCAAGAGTTGAGCTGCTAAAGACAAAAGGACAGAAGAAGAAAAGAGAGACTAGGTCCTGAGAAGTAGAGAAGAGGAGTGAAGAGGGTCTCTACCTGTGGATCCTCCTATACGCATCCTGCTCCTCCTGGCACAGGATCTTGGGCAGCTCTACTGCTGATTCAAGGCACACTTTCCCGATAGTGACATGAGGTACAATATGGATTGGGATTTCGATTCTCTCATACCTGTGAGGCAATCAGTTCAGGTCAGTTTTTAAACCCTGAGTTGTCATAATCAGAAGTTCTCTACAGTTTTAATTGAAAGTTTGGAATATGGCGTACTTCAAAGATTAAGCATTGTGTAATTCATTTAGTGACGCAACTTCAAAGTGGATAGAGTTCAAACCGGGTTTGTCTGGAGAACAAACTAAAAGCCCGTTTGCAGAGCCAGTATTCCCTAGTCCCATAGAGAATGTAAGGCCACTTCTGTAAATTTAAGAGAAGCCTTGAGAGCTCAAGGTCCTTAGGTCTGCTCCCCAGTCAGGGGAAATAGCTAATTAATACTGTTTTCAGTCAAGAAGTTGCCAGTGAGGTTGAACAAATTAATCACAAAAGTCTGGAGAAGAGGAACTACAGACTCTTCAATGGCTCCATCACATTCATTATGTAGGTGGGATTACTCACTTGTTCTAACTCAGTGTTTACCAGTGGCCCTCACTTCCCATTTTCTCCCCTGGGGGGAAATAGGTAAGAAATTCACAAATATTCACATGTTCATGCTAGAGTGGGAGAAACAGAAATGTTTGTTACTAAGGCCAACCAGTCTACCTCTACCCACTTATCACCCCAAATACACCTAAACTCTACCTACCAGCGGGTTCAGTGGATAATTCAGGTTGAAGGCCCCTGGCACTGTGAGGCCGCACTGGCACATGGTGGTAAGGCAGCTTAAGATCTAGCTTCCCCATCCCAGCAGAACATGCCTAGTCCCCATACCACAACCTAGATGGCACACAAATGATGGGGCATTACAAGCCCTCCCCTCCCCACACCCAAGTAGTCAAGGTATGCTTCCATCTAAAATCATATATTTTCAGTCTGAAGAACTTTTAATATTTCTTGTAGTGAATTCTCCAGATTCTGCCTGCTTTTTTCCATAAAAATGTCCGGTTTGTCTTAATATAAAATTCTGGGATTGATAGCTTTTTTCTTCATGCACATTAAAGATGTCACCCCATCATCTTCCAGCCTCCCAGGGTTCTGACGAGAAGTCAGTCATCATTCTTATCGTTTTATTGCTCCACTATTTGTAATATATCTTTTATTCCTTTAGCTGCTATAATGTACCTATTTTAGTTTGCTTGTATTCATATTGCTTTTGATTGGCTGAGATTCATGAATCTATGGGTATGAATCAGTTTTTAGAGAATTCTTAGCCACTATCTCTTTAGGCATTCTTTGTCTACTTCTGGTGCTCCAATTACATGTAAATTAAAATGGTTCATACTGCCTCACAGTTCTGTCACACACCATTCTGCTATTTCATTCTCTTTTTTTTTTAACTCTTTGCTTCACTTAGGGTGTATTTTATCAACATTTGTGCTCACTGATCCCTTCTGCTATACCTGAGTCTGCTGCTAGTCCCTACGATGATTTCTTAATTTTAGGTATTTTCCACTTTTACAATGTCCATTTGGGGTTTTTTTTCTTTTTAATTTAATTGTGCTTAAAAAATAAAATTTACTATCTTAATCATTTTAAGTATACAGTTCAGTAATGTAAGTATATTAACATTGTTACGAAACAGATCTTCAAAACATTCTCATCTTGCAGAACTGAAACTCTATACCCATTAAACAACTTCCCCTTTCTCCCTTCTCCCAGCCCCTAGTGACCACCATTCTACTTCGTATATCTATGATCATTAGACACCTTATATAAATAGAAAAATACTGCATTTGTTCTTTTGTGAATAACTTATTTCACTTAGCATAATATTCTCAGGGTTCCTTCATGCTGCAGGTTGTAACAGGTTTTCCTTTATTTTTAAGTTTGGATAGTATTCCATTATATGTTACATTGCATTTTGTTGGTCCATTCATCCATTAATGGACATGTGGGTTGCTTTTACCTCTAGACTATTATGAATAATGCTGTGAACATAGGTATGTAAATAGCTATTTGAGGTCTTGCTTTTAATTCTTTTGGATATACACCCAAGAAGTGAGACTGGTGGATCATATAGTAGATCTATTTTTTAGTTTTTAAAGAAACCACATGCTTATTGCACCACTTTACAATCTCAACAATAATGTGCAAGGGTTCCAACTCCTCCATATTCCCAACACTTGTTATTTTCTGATTTTGTTAGATAGTTGCTGTCATAATGGGTGTGAGGTGATATCTCATTGTGGTTTTGATTTGCATTTCTCTGACAATTAGTGATATTGAGCACTCTTTCATATGCTTATTGGCCAAGAGAAATATCACTTTAAGTCCTTTGCCCATTTTAAAGTCAGGTTTTTTTTGTTGTTGAGTGTTGGAGTTTTCTATATATTCTAGATATTAACCACTTATTAAATATACGATTTGCAAATATTTTCTCCCATTCCATAGGTTGCCTTTTCACTCATTTCATTGTTTCTTTTTATGCACAGAAGTTTTAAAGTTTGATGTAGTCCATTTGTCTATTTTTGCTTTTGTTAGCTGTGCTTTCGGTGTCATATTCAAGAAATTATTGTCAAATCCAGTGTCATGAAGCTTTTTCCCTATGTTTTCTGCTAGTTTTGTAGTTTGGGGTCTTATGTTTTGGTCTTTAATTCATTTAAGTTTTATATATGGTGTAAGATAAGGGTCCAGCTTTTTTCTTTTGCATGTGAATATTCCATTTTTCCAATATCGTTTATTAAAGAGACTGTCTTTTTCCAATTTAGTGGTGTTGGCATCCTTGTTGAAGTTTGCTTGACCATATATGCAAGGGTTTAAATCTGGGCTCACCATTCTGTTTCACTGATAGCACACTGTTTTGATTACTGTAGCTTTGTAGTTACTTTTGAAATCAGGCAGTGTGAATTGTCCAAATTTGTTCTTTTTTGAAATTGTTTTGGCTATTCAAGGTCCCCTGAGAGTCCATGTCAACTTTAGGATAGATTCTTACGCCATCCTGCTCTAACCTGCCCAGGATATGAATCAGCCCTTTATCCATCTGATCCACCTTGTATATGCTACCTGCCCATTAGTCACTTGGTAACCATCTTGGTTTCAGATTGACTGTCATGGTATTGTAGTTCTTACGTTCAAATAACCCTTATTTTACTTAATAATGGCCCCAGAACATATGAGTAGCAATGTTAGCAGTTCTGCTATGCCAAAGAGAAGCCCTAAAGTGCTTCCTTTAAGTGAAATGATGAAAGTATACAACTTAACTTAAAAAAAAAAGCAAAAACATCATATGCTAATGCTGCTAAGACCTATAGTAAGAACAAATCTTCTATCTTTGAAATTGTGAACAATATATTGTTATAATTGTTCTATTTTATTATTGGTGTTGTTAATCTCATACTGTGCCTAATTATACTAAACTTTATCACAGGTGTGTATGTATAAGAAAACATGGGGTAATAGGGGTTGGTACTATCTGTGCTTTCAGGCCTCCACTGGGGTTCTTGGAACATATTCCCCAAAGATAAGGGGAGACTGCTTTTTGTAATTTGTCACTATTTTTCTGATTCTGTAGGTTGTTTTTTTCACCTTCTTGATAATGTGCTGTGATGCACTAAAGTTTTTAATTTTTATCAAATCCAATTTATCTGGTTTTTTCTTCCTTTCTCCCTTGTGCATTTGATGTCATATTTAAGAAACTAGTGGCCGGGCGCGGTGGCTCAAGCCTGTAATCCCAGCACTTTGGGAGGCCGAGACGGGCGGATCACGAGGTCAGGAGATCGAGACCATCCCAACATGGGCTAACATGGTGAAACCCCGTCTCCACTAAAAAATACAAAAAACTAGCCGGGCGAGGTGGCAGGCGCCTGTAGTCCCAGCTACTCGGGAGGCTGAGGCAGGAGAATGGCGTGAACCCGGGAGGCGGAGCTTGCAGTGAGCTGAGATCCGGCCACTGCACTCCAGCCTGGGCGACAGAGCAAGACTCCGTCTCAAAAAAAAAAAAAAAAAAAAAAAAAAAAAGAAACTAGTGCCAAATTGAAGGTCATGAAGATGTACCCCTACGTTTTCTTCTAAAGTTTAATTGTTTTAGCTCTTCTATTTAGATCTTTGATCCATTTTAATTTTTGTATATTGGGTGAGGATAGTGGTCCAGCTTTATTCTTTTTGCATGTGGTTATCTAGCTGTCCCAGCACCATTTGTTGAATTGCCTCTTCTTTCCCTGTTGAATTATCATGGCACAGTTGTTGAAGATCAACTGACGAGAAATGTACAGGTTGACTTATGGACTCACAGTTCTACTGCACTGATTTTTATATCTATCCTTTCTGAAACTCTGTCCCTTTTTTTCCAGTCTTTTCTATCTGTTATCCAGCTTGGATAATTCTGTTGATTTATCTTCAAGTTACTGACTCTTTCCTCTGGCATTTCCATTTCATTCTCACTTTTAATCTAGAGTTTAAAAATTTTGGTTATTATATTTTTTCAGTTGTAAAATTTACATTTGCTTCTTTTTTATCTTCTATTTCTTATCTGATACTTTCTTTTTAAATATTTGTTGCAACATTTTTGTGACTGATAGCTTGAACATTTTCATAATGGCAGCTTTTAAAGTCTTGTCAGATATTTCCAGTATAAGTGTCATCTTGCCTTTGTATCTGTTGATTATCTTCTCCCATACAAGATGAGATTTCTGTGGTTCTTAATATGTTAAATAATTTTGGTTTATGTCCTGGTTATTTTGGATATTAAGTTATGAGACTTTGGATCTTGTTTATATCCCCACTTCTGTGGTATTTTAAGCTTTGGGGCCCTTCTCCAAACTGCCTGTTATTTACATTCCAGAGTTCACAAATAGCTAGGCTTGGCATTCTTTCCAGAGTATATAGTTGAGTTCAGTGAGATATAGGGGCACCATGTGCTGATGTCATCTTATGTGTGAAATCATCCAATGCTTTGAAATTTAATAATATATTTCTAAGTAACACCTGCATCAAAGTAAATCACAAAGGTAATAATATCACAAGGGAAATACTTTGAACTGAAGGATAGTTCTTTTAAAAAATAAAAATTATGGATGTACCCAAAGCAGTGCTTAAAGGGATATTTATGGCTCTTTTGAAAAGACTGATACGTTTATTAATAAACCCCCACCAAGACTGATCAAGGTAAAAACAGAGAACACAAAAATTACTAATATAAGGAATAAAAAAGGGGAAATCACTTCGGATCCTACAAACTTTAAAAGGATAGTAAGAAGATATTGTGAACCATGTAAACTAAAGTTCTAGGATAAATTCCTAGAAAAGCACAACTTGCCAAAACTAAAAAGATACAGAAAATCAGAATAATCCTACATATTTTAAAGAAACTGAACTTATAATTTAAAACTTTTCACAAAGAAAATTCCACACTGACATTGCTAATCTGTTACATTCTATCAAACATTTAAAGAAAAAATCCAAACTTACACAAAACATTTCAGAAAATCGAGATGTGGGAACATTTTCTACTTTGTACTATGCAGCCAGCATAACCATGATATCAAAATCTAGCAAAGGTGTTTAAAGAAAAGAAAATTATGGATCAATCTTATTTATGAACAAAGATATAGAATTCCTAAAAAGGGTAGCCTAGTGAATACACTAAAGAGATAATATACAGTGACTAACAAATGCAAAGCTGGGTTAAGATTCAGAAATCAGTTTATGAGACTTACCACATTAAGGCAAATAATCACATGATTATCTTAATAAATGCAGAAGAAGCATTTGATAAAATTCAACATTCAGTCATAAAAAAGAGGCTTAGAATACTAGGAATACAAGGGAACTTCCTTAATATAATATAAGCGATAACTGGGAAATTTTGAAGCATTCTCTTTACATTTTATGTATAAATTTTACTGGAAGACTGAGCCAGTATAATAAGGCATGAAAGAGAAATAAAAATGTGTAAAGATTGGAAAGGGTGAAATTAAACTGCCCTTGTTTATGTAAGACATGACTGTTTACACAGAAAATCCCAAGGAAATAAAATCTGCAGATAAATCATTAGAATTAATAAGTACATTTATATCCATAAGGCTGCTGGATATAAAGCCAATATACATATATCAATTTGCTATCTAAATAACCAGTACCAACTGCAAAATTATGAAAAGATACTAATTACAATAACATAAAACACCAAATTTCCAAGAATAATTTAAATGAAAAATGTGCACAATCTTTTCAGATGTTTCACAGAAAAATACAAAAGATAGAGAAATTAAAATCTAAATAAATGGAGGAATACATCAAATGGATGAACGGATTCAATTCTATTCCAATCAAATCTCAGCTGACATGTTTCAGCAAGTTTTCTTGTGGAAATCAACAAGCCGATTTTAAAATTTATATGGGTTTACAAAGGGCCAAGAATAGCCAAGATGGTCTTGAAGAATAACAACAAAGGGGAGAACAAACATTACCACATATCATCAAGACTTATTATAAAGCTACAGCAATTAATAAAGTGTGTTACTGACACAAGGATAGACACATAGACAAAACAGAATTGCCTAGAGTTCAGAAACATAACCATATATATATGGACAATCGGTTTAAGGCAAAGTGGCAGGGCAGCAATAAATTGATTGAGCTGGACACTTGTAATTTGTGTACTTTTCTGTGTGTTACACTTCAATTGAAAAGCTAACACCAACCAACCAACCAAAGTTTATGACAAAGAAGTTCTAGAGTATGCTAGAGCTCACAGGTCAGAATGTATGTATTAAAATACTAGTTTTGAAATCTACAGCTGAAGGGACACTAAACAAATATTTACTGAACACCACAGGAAAAGTAATAAAAAGCCATACCTTCTTTCAAGGATCTTACAATGTTAGTAGAAGAACAAAATATTAAAATATAATATGTATTACAAAAAGGAAGTATATGATTTTATTAAGTTTCCAGGAGGAATGCTTAACTGGGATGGTATCGGGAGTTGAGAATTATCAGAGAAGGATTCCTAAATTTGATCTTCATCTTCAAAAATGACTAGACATTGGCCAGGTGGTATAAGGAAAAAGGAAACTGTAGGTAGAGTGAGCATATGACAGAGAGAGAACATAGCTGGAGAAATAAGCAAACCATGAAGGGCTGCAGGTTGAGGGCTTTATTCTGAGGGCATTAGGGAGCAGGATCATTTTGGAATAGCTACACCATGATACCAAATTGAAAGGAAGCAAAATGGGTGAGTGATAAAATTAAATAACTTTTAAAAAAATAATAAAAATGAAAATACTACTTAGCATCTATGGGATATATTTAAAGCAAAGATCAGTGGAAAATTCATAGCCTTAAGCATTTATATCAATAATAATGAAAGATAAAAATATATACTCATTAAATTCCAAACTCCAAATGCTAAGATAAAGCACAACAAAATGACCAAAATGAAACATAAGGAAGGAAATAATGAACATAAAAGCAAAAGTAGTAAGGTTGGGAATAGAAAACAAATAACTAAATAAAAATCAGTGTTTCAGGGAAAAATAACAAAATTGACACACCACTGGCTAACATAACCAAGGGAAAAAAGAAATAGTACAAATACACAAAATATGAAATGACAAGGGGGAGATAACTACTGAAATACAAGACATTTAAAATATGACAGACTATCTGGCAGAGAGATCTCTGTGTAAATAAATTTGCAAACCATACAAAATGAATAATTTCTTAGGAAACTGTACCAAAATTGACCCCATTACAGAAAGAAAGCATAAACAGATGAATTCTCAGAGGAGAAAGAGAAATTTATCAAGGAACTATCCCACAGAGAAAGGCCTAGTTGATTTCATAGAGGAATTGTCAAAGAACTGATGGTCTCACTGCTACATACATTTCTGTCATAGCCTACACAATGAAAGAAAACTCCAAACAATTCCTCTGAAGCAAGTGTAATATACATACCTAAACCTGATAAAGACAGTACAAAAAATTAATATTTCTGATAGCACTTATGATTTTTGATGTAAAAGTACTAAACAAAATATTAGCAAACATAATCCTGTCTTTTTGAGGAACACAAAGTTGGTTAAATAGTAGGAAATCTATAAATATAACATACCATATTAATAGGACTAAGGAAAACCATAATTGCCTCTGTAGATACTGAAAAACTTGACAAAATCTAATACCTATTCCTGATGAAAACAGAATACAAGGGCAAAAGTAGGAATTTATGTATACTTTCTTAATATGAAAAGGATATATACTTTATTCCTGAATACAGAATCTTTCTTAATGAAGAAATGCTACAGGAATTTCCATAAGGATCAGAAACAAAACAAGATTATCTACTATTTCCACTACTATTTAATGTTCTAAAGAAATATTAGGCAATGCAGTTATATTTAAGGAATCAATTAGAGGTTTAGGAATTGGGAAATAAGTAAAACTATTTGCAGATGGGGTGTGATACTTATCTGGAAAGCTCTAGGGAAATAAAGGTATAATTAACTCAAAGAACAAAAGAATTCAGGAAGATAAAAATTTACATACAGAAATAATAGCCTTCAAATATACAAGCAAAAAACAGAGGATGTAATAGAAAAAAAAAACATTCACAAAGCAAAAAAGAAGATAAATGCTTAAGAATAAATTTCAGTAAGACATATGCAGAACCTATATGAGAAAAACAACACTCCTGAAAGACACAAAAGTAGACTACAGCAAATAGAAAGACAGCCAGTGCTCTTGGATAGGATGATGCAACATCACAATTAATTTATAAATTTAACACAATCTCAATGGAAATATCAAAAAGATTTTATTTGGAGCTAGACAAGTTGATAGTAAGGTTCACATGAAAAACCAAACATGTAAGAATAGTCAGGGTCTTAGACGGGCGTGGTGGCTCAAGCCTGGGCTCACGCCTGTAATCCTAGCACTTTGGGAGGCCGAGATGGGCAGATCACCCAAGGTTGGGAGTTTGAGACCAGCTTGGGAGTTCAAGACCAGCTTGGGCAACATGGTGAAACCCTGTCTCCACTAAAAATACAAAAATTAGCCAGGCATGATGGCGCGTGCCTGTAATCCCAGCTACTCAGGAGTCTGAGACAGAATAGCTTGATCCCGGGAGGCAGGGGCTGCTGTGAGCCAAGATCGCACCACTGCACTCCAGCCTGGACGACTGGACGAGACGCTGTCTCAAAAAAATAAATAAAAATAAAAAATAAAAATAAAAAAAAGAATAGTCAGGGAAACACGGAAACACTGAGAAAAGAAAAGCTACAATGGACACTAGCCTTACGGATAATAAAACATACAATAAAGCCACTATAATTAATGCGATGGTAACTAAACGGACAGACAGAATAGAAAGTTAAGAAATAGATCCAAGTGAATAGGGAGCTTTCCTATATGGTAAAAGGTGCCATGTAAAATTGCTGACATGAAGATAAGCTTTTTTTATTATTATTATTATTTTTCCTCACTCTGTCGCCCAGGCTGAAGGGCAGTGGCACGATCTCGGCTCACTGCAACCTACACCTCCCAGGTTCAAGCAATTCTACTGCCTCAGCCTCCCAAGTAGCTGGGATTACAGGCAAACCATGCCTGGCTAATTTTTGTATTTTTAGTAGAGATGCGGTTTCACCATGTTGGCTAGGCTGCTCTCAAACTCCTGACCTCAAGTGATCCGCGTGCCTCGGCCTCCCAAAGTGCTGGGATTACAGACATGAGCCACTGTGCCCACCTAACATAAACTTCTTAAACAATGGTTTTGGAACAGGTGGATTGCCATTTAGAAAGAGATAAAATTAGATTCATATCTTAGTCTATACAAAATTAACTCTATATAGTTCTGACTTTTGACTTTTTGAACAATGTTGATGTTTCATATACTCTAAAAGGGAAAAAAGTATGGGTTAAAAGAAAATCCTAAAATGGAAAACAAGCAAACAAGAAAAACCTGTCTTTCAAATAAATCATATAACCTCACTGAAGTGGTCGGGGGGGGAAATAGACTGAATCCAACTAAGTATTTTGAGTATATACTCTTAGGCATATGTCCAAACTCATCAAAATGTGTACATTAAATATGTACAATTCTGCATGTTAATTATACCTCAGTAAAGCGTAATAAAAAGAACTGTAAACAAATTTTGATCTCTAGTTAGCAGGTTTGTCTTTCACGGTGATACAGATTAGCAATTCTGAAACTACTTTCTGTATATTCTAGGGATGAGTAACAAACAAATTGTGGCTAGCAGAAGCAAGGCATCTCTCTTTTGAAGGAAAAAGTTGCAAACATGGAAAAGGAGAATGCTGGAATGAACCTTAAAGTATGGAAATAGAATTGGAGTTATCATGTTGAACTCAGAGGTAAGCTGGAGAAAGTTTCCAAGCTGAAGCTCAGGGAGAATCCCCAGGTAGAGCTTGACAGATGCCAAGTTGAGAAAATGTAGCTGAGACTCTGGGAAGGCCAAGACAGCTTGTGTTTGCAAGGTAAAGTACTGTGGAGGAAAGAGCTGGCACAGGAAGAGAACTCTAGAGATCTTTGGAGGGTCCTCTTCAAGTGTTCAGTTGATGACTGGTCTGGACATGTGTGTGAGCACACTACCCAGTCAGAGAAACAACAACCTAAAGGGATTAAAGGGAGCGAACTCCAAAGTATACACAGGGCCAGGAATAGCATCTATTTCCAACAATCCGAATGGAAAATCTCATAATATTAGAGGCATCAGAGTATTAAAAAGGGTCTTGCCTCAGTAGTGGGGAAAAAATGAACCTTATATTAAACACTGCTTTGTTTCTGCCTAACAAAGCTTAAAAGCAAGATCCAAAGGGATAGGACTGTTTCCTAATAACTTTAACAGTATCTTGAAACAAAACTCAAGAATATTTTTATGAATACAAATATATCTAGTACCCAATAAGGTAAAATTCACAATGTCTGTATCCAATCAAAAATTATCAGGCATGAAAAGCAGCAGAAGAGTCCAACCTATAAGGAGAGAAAATCAATTGGAATTGGCCCAGAATGATGCTGATTTAGTGACAAAATTGGAGGACAAAACATTAAAATGAATATTATAACTATTTTGTATGTTCAAGAAGCTAGAAGATTAAACATGTTAAGTATAGAAAAGAAAAAATTTTAAAGATCCAAATGAGACTTTTAGGCATGAATATTACAATGCCTCAGATATAAAGTACAGTAGAGTATTGGCACATGCCCATAGTTCCAGCTACTTGGGAGGCTGAGGCAAGAGGATCACTTGAGCCCAGAAGTTGATGGCTGCAGTGAGCTGAGATCATGCCACTGCACTCCAGCCTAGGTGACAGAGCGAGACCTTGTCTCTAAAAAAATAATAATAAATAAAAATTAAAATGTACAGTGGACAGGATTAATGGTAAACTCAACATTGCAGAAAGAAAGATGAGTAAACTAGAAGACAGTAATAGAAACTATACAGAACAAATCACAGATAGAAAAAAAAGACTGAAAAACAATGAATAGAGCGTCGGTGAACTGTGAGGTAACGTTAAGTGGCCAAAAATATGGTTAGTTGAAATACCTAAAGGAGAGGAGAAAGTGGGACATAAAAAACTAGTGGAAATAATGGCTGAAGTTTTTCTAAATTTGATGAAAAAAATACATAAATCCACAGATCCAAGCAGCCCAATGAAACCCAAGCATAGGGCACATGGAAACAATTACACTATGATACACTGATACTCAAATGGTTTAAAGCCAATGATAAAAACAAAATCTTAAAAGAAGTCTTAAAAAGGGATACATTAAGTAGAGTGGGCAAAGGTAAAAATGTCAGCCACTTTCTTGTTGAACGGTGGAGAAATATCTTTATAGTTCTAAATGTTAAAAAGGCAACCTAGAGTTCTTTATCCATTGAAAATATCTTTCAAAAAATGAAGGCAAAGACTTTTTTCAGACATACCAAAGTCAAAAGAATATAGCACCAGCAGAGCTACCTACACTACAAGACACATTAAAGGATGTCTTTCAAGAAGAGAGAAAATGATGCCAGATGTAAACAAAGAAACTAAGAGCACTAGAAATGGCTAACCATATGGTTAAATACAAAGACTTTTCTTACTTAAATTTCCTGAAAAGATAATAAACTGTTTAAAGTAAAACTTATACATACAAGTAAAATGTATGACCACAATAGCACAAAGGCCAGGAGGGGAGAAATGAAAGTATGATGTTGCAAGATTCTTATACTACATATGAACTAATAAAATGTCACTCAAAGACAGACTGTGATACGTAAAACATGTATACTATAAACTAGTGGTTTTCAACCAGGGGTAATTTTTCCCTGCAGAAAACATTTGGCTGTGTCTGGAGATGTTTCTGATTATGACAACTGAAGAGGTGCTACTGGCATTTAGCAGGTGGAGGTCGGGGATGCTGCTAAACATTCGACAATGCACAGAATGCCACCACCCCCCACCACACACACACACACACACACACACACACACACAAAACTACGTGACCCCAAATGTCAATAGTGCCAATGTTGACAGACCCTGTGAAAAACCCTAAGGCAATCACCGAAATAACAAAAGACTACAGCTAATTAGTCTATAAAAGAGATAAACATTTGACAAAATACAACATCTATTTTTGTTGAAAACATTTTCTTATCAATCTAGGAATTGAAGAAACTTCCTCAAACTGATTAAGGGAATCTATAAAAAATCTTCAGGTAACATCATACTTAATGGTAAGAGAGTAAATGATTTCTCCAAAGATTAGGAACAAAGTTACCATGACCGCTCTTACCAGCTGTATTCAACAGTTTATTAGAGGTTCTAACAATGCAATAAGGCAAAAATAAATAAATAAATAAATAAACAAAAGGCATCCACATTGGAAAGAAAGAAGTGAAACTACCTTTATTCACAGATGACATAATCGCCTGCAGATAATCCAATGGACCCTTCAAAAAAGCTATTAAAATTAATTGAATTTAGCAAGGTTGTAGGATATAAACTCAATATACAAAAATGAATTATATTTTTATATAGTAGCAATGAATAGGAAATTGAAATACAATCACATTTACAATAATATAAATACATGAAATGTATAGGGATAAATATGACAAAAGATATGGAAGACCTGTATATTGAAAACCACAAGCCATTACTGAGATAATTATAGACCTAAATAAATGGAGAGATATACCATGTCCATACTTTGGAAGACTCAATATTATTAAGATGTTAGTTCTCCCCAAAATGAATCTATAGATTCAACAAAATCCCAATTAAAATCCTTGCAGGCAGTTTTGGGAAACAGCCTATCAGTTTCTTAAAAGAAATCAAACACACATCTACCATATGTTCAGCCAGTGTGATCCTAGGTATTTCCCCAAGGAAAGAAAAGGCATATATCCACACCAAGACCTATATACAAATGTTCTAAGCAGCTTTATTTGTAATAGAGAAAAACTATAAATAACTCAAATATCCATCAACAGGTGAATGGATAAACATATTGTGGTAATATTTACACAATTTAATATTATTCTGTAATAAAAGGGACAAACTACTGATACATGCTACGACATGGCTGAATCTCAGAATAATTATGATATATGAAAAGAGACAGACAAAAAAGTACATACTCTATGATTCCATATACAAAAAATTCTAGAAAATGAAGACCAATCTGTAGTAATAGTAGATCAGGGTTTTCCATGGTTAGAGAAGTGATAGGGCGTGATGGAAGAAAAGAATTACAAAGAACCAAGGCTCCTTCGAGAAATAATGAATCCAGGCTGGATAGAGGAAAGAATGAGACAAACCTAGAACATCTACTTGTGCTAGAAAATCAAAGAAAGATTGGAGTAGGTCAAAATAACACAGGAAAAGCTTCCACTAGCCAATTCTGAAACATTGGGTGCCTCAAAATAACTAATGACAGTAATGGATTAAATCCCATTGAATAAAATAAGGATCCAGGTGTTTACATTAATATAAATAAATAAATGAACAATGAAATTGGCAGAAGAGAAAACTGTTTCTTAGAGTAGAATACCAACTAGTAAATGTTGAAGGAATGATGGAATTAGAACACTGCCATGTGACAAACATCTTAGTAATACATAATTTAGGAAATACTAATTGATGAATGCTAAAACTCCACACAAGATACAGTCATCCCTTTGTATCTGTTGGGGACTGGTTCCAGGACCTCCCACGGACACTGAAATCCATAGATGTTCATGTCCCTGATATAAAAGGGTGCAGTATTTGCATATAACCTCATCCTCCTATACACTTTAAATTCTCTCTAGATTACTTGTCATCTCTAGATTATTTATAATACCTCATACAGGCCGGGTGCACTGGTGCATACCTGTAGTCCCAGTAGTTTGGGAGGCTGAGATGGGCAGATCGCTTGAGCCCAGGAGTTTGAGACCAGCCTGGGCAACATGGCAAAACCCCACCTCTGTATTTAAAAAAAAAAAAAAAAAAAAAAAAAGCCAAGCCTGGTGGCACATGCCTGTAGTCCTAGCTACTTGGGAAGCTGACAAGGGAGGATCCCTCGTCATGGAGACCATCCTAGCTAACACATCTCTCTCAGATATCGATAATCAAAACCACAATGAAGGATATAAGGATTGGTATAACACAGCTTAAGCTTATTCTAACAGGGATATAAGGAACTTATATCCAAGAGAAAATATACATATTTTCAACCGAAATGAAAAAGCTGTGAAAACTGACTATGTTTTAAGTCAGGGATCAGCAAACTCTTGAAGTAAAGACATATTTTAAGCTGTGTGGGCCACAGGGTCTCTATTACAACACTCACCTCTACAATCACAGCTGGAAAGGGGTCATAGACAATATGTAAATAAAGGGATGTGGCTATATTCCAATAAAACTTGATTTACAAATATAGGCCCCAGGCCAACCTGGCCTACAAGTTATAGTTTGTGGACCCCTGTTCTAGGTAACAGAGGAAATATTTTAAAAATCCATAAGGCTGATATCACACAGGCCACAATCAGTTAGCATAAGGTAGTGTTAAAAATTAACATACTAGGCCTGGCGCAGTGGCTCACACCTGTAATCCCAGCACCTGTAATCGTGAGGCCGAGACGGGCGGATCACGAGGTCAGGAGATCGAGGCCATCCTGGCTAACCCGGTGAAACCCCGTCTCTACTAAAAAAATACAAAAAACTAGCCGGGCGAGGTGGCGGCGCCTGTGGTCCCAGCTACTCGGGAGGCTGAGGCAGGAGAATGGCGTCAACCCAGGGGGCGGAGCTTGCAGTGAGCCGAGATCGCGCCACTGCACTCCAGCCTGGGCGACAGAGTGAGACTCCGTCTCAAAAAAAAAAAAAAAAAAAAAAAAATTAACATACTAGTCCCTCCCTCAAATCTAAACAACTGGAAATTTCAAAATTTTAAATTTTTTAATGCACTTCTAAATAATCCTCGGGTTGAAGAGAAAATAAAAATGGAAAGTACAAATTATTTACAAGTAAACAAACAAAAAACATCGGAACTACTGTACTATATATACATCAAAACCTGTGGGCCCAAAGTGAAGAGGAAAATTTCTGACCTCAAATGTATTTATTAGAAAACCAGGAAGATAGAAAATAAACCTGGTTTTCATCTCAAGAATTGAGAACAATACAACAATAAAATGCAAAGAAAATAGAACAAATTAATAAAGAGAAATGCAGAATTTTTTTTAAAGGCTAAGAAACTAAGTTGTAAATAATGCTGCTGTGAGCATGGGTGCACAACTAGCTCTTAAAGACCCTGCTTCCTTTTTTTTTTGTTTTTGAGATGGAGTTTCGCACTGGCGCGATCTCGGCTCACTGCAAGCTCTGCCTCCCGGGTTCCCGTCATTCTCCTGCCTCAGCCTCCCGAGTAGCTGGGACTACAGGTGCCACCACCACGCCAGGCTAATGTTTTGTATTTTTAGTAGAGACAGGGTTTCACCGTGTTAGCCAGGATGGAGAGACCCTGCTTTCAATTCATTTGGGTATATACCAAAAAGTAGAACTGCTGAATCACGTGGTAATAATATTCTTGATTTGAGAAACTACCATACCATTTTCCACAGTGGCTGTACCATTTTACATTTCTACCAACGGTGTACAAGGGTTCCAACTTCTCCGTGTCTTTGCCAACACTTGTTATTTTCTGTTTTTTAAAACACCTTTTTGAGATACGGATTTCAATTTTATTGGATATGCTCCTGGAAATAGGACTGCTGAATCATATGAGAGTTCTATTTTTTGTTTTTTGAGGAATCTCTATACTGTTTTCTTTTACTTTTTGATAATAGCCATCCTAACTCATCATGGCTTTTATTTGCATTTCTCGGATTAGTGATGTTGAGTAACTTTACATGTACTTACTGGCCATTTATATGTCTTCTTTGGAAAAATGTCTATTCAGGATCTTTGCCCATTTATAAATCATATTATTTGGGTTTTTTGCTATTGAGCTATATGAGTTCTTCGTATTATTTTGGATGTCAGCCCCCTTATCAGATATATGGGTTGCAAATATTTTTCTCCCATTCTGTAGGTGGCCTTCTCATTTTGTTCAGTTTCTTTTGCTGTGTAGACATTTTAGTTTGATGTAGTCCCACCCGTTTATTTTTTCCTTTGTTGCCTGTGCTTTTGGAGTCATATTCATAAAATCTTTGCCAAGACCAATGTCAAGGAGTGTTTCCTCTGCTTTCCACTAGTAGTTTTACACTTTCAGGTCTTATGTTTAAGTCTTTAATTCATTTTAAGTTGATTTTTATATATATGTGTGATAAGGATCCACTTTCATTCTTTCGCATGTGGGTATCTTGTTTCCCCAACACTATTTATTGAAGAGACTATCCTTTTCCTGTTGAATATTCCTGACATCTTTGTTGAAGGTTACTTGACTGCATAAGCATGGGTTTATTTCTGGGCTCTCTATTGTCCTATTAGTCTATGTGTCTATTTTTATGCCAGTACCATATTGCATTGATTATTATAGCTTTATAATATACTGTGAAATCACATAGTGTGATTTCTCCAACTTTGTTCTTCTTTCTCAAGATTGCTTCGGCTATTCAGGAACTTTTGTAGTTTCATATGAATTTTATGATTTTATTTCTATTTCTGTGAAAAATGTTATTGGAATTTTGATAGGGATTGCATTGGATCTGTAGACAACATTGGGTAGTAGTGGGTGGGAAGTAGTGTCTCATTGTGGTTTTTATTTGCATTTCCCTAAAGACTAATGATTTGGGGCAATTTTTCACATGTTTATTGACCACTTGTATATCTTCCTTGAAAAAGCATCCATTCAAATCCTTTTACATCTTTTTTAAAATTTAGGTGAAATTCACATAACATAAAATTAACCATTTTAAAGTGAACAATTCAGCGGCATTTAGTACCTTCACAATATTGTACAACTACCACCTCTATCTGGTTCAAAAACATTTTCATCACTCCAAAATAAAACCCTGTACCCATTAAACAGTTACTTGACATTCTTCCTTCCCACCAGCCCAGGATAACACCAATCTGCTTTCGCTCTCTATGGATTTAGCTATTCTGGATACTTCCTATAAGTGAAATCACACAATATGTGACTTTTTGTGTGGCTTCTTTCACTTATGTTTTCAAATTCAGATTGTAGCATGTTTCTGTACTTTCTTTTTTATGAATAATATTTGATTGAATGGATATACAGTCATGCATTACTTATTGATGGAGATACGTCCTGAGAAATGCATCATTAGGCAATTTCATTGTCATGCAAACATCATAGAGTGTACTTATACCAAACTAGATGGTACAGCCTACTGCATGCCCAGGCTATATGGTATAGCCTATTGCTCCTATGCTATAAACCTATAGAGCATGTTACCATATGGAATACTATAGGCAGCTATAACACAATGACAAGTATTTGTGTATCTAAACACAGAAAAGGTACAGTAGAAATACAGAATAAAAAACCAAAAAAAAAAAAAAAGTACACCTGTATAGGGCACTTACCATGAATGGAGTTTGCAGGACCAGAAGTTGCTCTGGGTGAGTAATTGAGTGAGTGGTGAGGGAATGTTAAGGCCTAAGATATTACTGTACACTAATGGAGACTTTACAACACTGAACACTTAGGCTACAGTATATTTAAAATTGTTTCTTTCTTGGCTGGGCACCATGGCTCATGCCTATAATCCCAGTGCTTTGGGAGGCCGAGGCGGGTGGATCCCCTTAGGTCAGGAGTTCAAGACCAGCCTGGCCAACATGGTGAAACTCCATCTCTACTAAAAATACAAAAATTAGCCAGGCGTGGTGGCGCACACCTGTAATCCCAGCTACTTGGGAGGCTGAGGCAGGAGAATTGCTTGAACCCAGGAGGCGGAGGTTGAAGTGAGCCAAGATCCTGCTGTTGCACTCCAGTCTGGGCGATAAGAGCAAAACTCCATCTCAAAAAATAAATACATAAAAATAAAAACAAAATTTTTTCTTTCTTCAATAATTAACCTTAGCTTACTGTAACTTTTTTACTTTATAAACTTTTTAATATTTTGACTCTGATAACACTTAGCTTAAAACACACTGTACAGCTATACAAAAATATTCTCATTCTGTAAGAATCAACATTACACTCAAAGAAAATGATCATTGGAGCACTGTGGAATTCATATTTCAGATTAGGGATGCTGAACCAGTAAATATAATGCAAATATTCTAAAATCTTAAAAAATCTAAAATCTGAAAGTATTTCATATAAAGGATACTCAACCTGTATTTGCTTTAAAGTCTTTATTACACAATTCCTACATGGGTGTCAGCTCATTGTTGGCATCTGTTAATGTCCTTTTCTATGCAAGTTGAAATTTTCTCAGTTCTTCACATACCAAGTAATTCTGAATTGGATTCCCAGTATTTGGAATATTATGTTGACACACTGGATCTTGTTTATATTCTATGGAGAATGTTGTTACTTTTGTTTCAGCACACAATCCACCTAGTTAGAGTCAAGTTCAATTTTCCAAAGCCTTCTGTAGGCAGTGGTTCTAATTTTTCAGAGCCTTTGTAGTGGTCTTCGGTTCATACCTGCATGTGCACCACCTAGTGGTCAGTATAGGATATATGCGGTGGTCTATTGGTTAATTCTGTTCTAAATTATGCTAATTAGGATCAGATCCATGCATACATTGCTCAAGTATTAGCCCAGAAATTTATAAACAACTTTATGAAGTTGCTTTATCATGTTCCTCCCTTTATGTGATTTCTTGGACCCCTTTTGTTCCTCCTATCAGAAACATGAGACTCTAGCTACTCCTCTCTTGTTTTCCTCCATGATTTGGCCTGTGTATACACCAAATGTTTAATAACCAAGCTTTCATTCTTACATCAAAATAATAATAATAATAACCATTATCATTTGCAGTAACAGCAGCATCAAGAATTCTTCTACTTAATAGTTAATAATAACAATAATAATGATAAACTGTCTGGGAGGAAGTATGACAGCAATTGCTAAGACTCGTGTCCCAGAGCAAGATATCTCAGGTCTAGCACTGAGTGATACCTGAACAAAACAGCTGGCTCCCAACCTATTCACCCTAAAGTGAAGCCTCATGTTGACAAGCCAAGGCCACAAATAATGAGCTACCACTTCACTGTTTGTTGCTTTATTCTTAAAAAGGGATAGACAAGAAAGATTTTAAAAACTAAGCCAAAAAAAAATTATCAGAGGAAGCAGGTAACTGTAAAAAACAGAAGACAATCTAACATTTCAATATCATATCAATAAAATAAAAAAGGATGCTGTCAAATGGGAATAACCACCAAATGTAGAAAAAATTCTTGAAAATTAAAAATATAAAATTGCCAAAAAAAACAGTTGGAAGATAAAATTTTAAAAATCCGAAACTAGAACAAAATAAAAGACACAGAAAATTTGGGTAAAAAGAGTCATTAGGTCAATTTAGGACCTTTAAATTGTGACTGCTAGGAGAGTTCTAGAAAGAGAAAGGGAAAACAATAGGGAGGAATTATCAAAGAATAGAGAAAAGGTTATGATATCTCTGTCCTATTAACTTAGTGGGAAAAGGAAGGAGAGAGCTGTGAGAGAGGAAGCTGGTGATACATCTCCTTCTGCTAGGAATTCAAGTCCATGAGACAGGATTATATTGGATAAATTAAGGAGAACACTGACCATGAGAACAAGGACCACCATAACCAGCATGAGACCAGAAAGCCTCCTTTCCTTACAGTGTAGGTTTATTTAAGTCATCTTCCCAATACTTCTGATGCCATCTTAGAGTGAACATGGGGAGTAACAGAAGTAACTGAAGGAATGAGAAGTCATTCCCCAAAGACCAATATAAACTTGAAGAAACTGTTTAAATTATGGAATTGGACTGAGTTACAAATAAGATTTCCTCTCTCCAGGAACTAGGTAGGTTGTGGATTGTTTTATCTGGGGATACAAAACACACAAACAAACAAATAAACAAAAAACAATAGAGAATTGCCCAGAGCTGAAAGACAAGTACTTTCTGATTGCAGTGTACAGCAGTTTGAATAAAATATCCACATTCTAACTATATCATAGTTAGAAAATCATAGAAAATTTCACATCAAGAATAAAGAGAGATATCTAAAAGCTGTCAGAGAGAGAGGGGAAAAAAATGCCCTACAAAGGCTTATCATCAGTAACACTGGATGTTTAAAAACTTAGGAAGTTACTAGAGAGTCTTTTCCAGCAAAATGACACAGTGAACCAAGAAAGGTAACACAAAATCCAGACCACAATGGATCCAATCCAGGAGAATAATGAAGGAAAGTCCCAGGATGTCAGCTGTGCAGTAAGCCTAGAGAAGATACCAGATTAGGGTAACAGGATAGTGGGTTTCAAGGGAGCAATCCTAGGAAAAGCAAGGATTCCAAATATTTTAATATTACTTCTGAGGATGTAGAGCTCTGGGAGATGATAAAGGCAGAAAAATAAGGGGAAAAAGCCACTCGAAACCCCATGTGAAAAACAAAAAGCTATATAAGAAAGGAAGTGGAATCATAGGAATAATCTTTACATAATAATAACAATATAAACACTATTTTCTACTCTCAGAATCAACCATAGACAAAGCACAGAAAATGCAATTATGGTTACAACACAGAACACAGATGCTTACAACTGTGAAAATATAAATGCTTAGGGTAAAACTACAAGTGGCGGCAGGGAGCCAAAAAATATTGTCTACTGTCAATTGTTAATAGAAGAAATAAGCAAACTTTAAGAATAGAAAAGTAACCAACAAAAGAACAAAAAATAGTAACATAACTACATTGAGGAGAATGGAGATGGGGTAGTGTAAGTGAGCTAAATCCTCATTTGTGAGAGCAATATAACACAATAATAAAGAAGAATAGAAAACACCCAAAATTCGTAAATCAAGAAAGAACATCATAAGTATATTATTTGGAGATATCAAAGTAACAGAAGAACTAAAAGGAAAATTAGGAGAAAGAAGTGGTTCCATTTGAGGAGTGAAACTATTTATTATAAGCACTTCTGTACCATTCAATATTTTTACGCATATGCATGTAATAGTGTGGTGAAAATTTTTAAATTTTTTAAATTAATATTTCTTGACTAGGTATTTATCTATTTCTCTTCCACATCTTTACACAAATCGCAGCATACTGTTCTTCTACCCTGCATTTTCCATTTAACAAAATATCTTGGAGATATTTATGTACTACTATCAAGCTTCCTCGTTTTTGTTTTTTTAATGGCTGCACTTTATTCCATTATATGAATGTATTATAATTGAGTTAATCAGTTCTGTACTGATGAGCATCTAATTTTTCCCAATTCTTTGACATTTCAAACAATGCTATAATAATAAATTGATAAATATTACAAGAAAAAAGGTAACAGTATTTGCTTCTATCTCCCAATTAGACAATGAATTAACATGGCATATAGTAGGTACTCAATTAAGATTTGCTAGTGGCCAGGTGCAGTGGCTGACACCTGTAATCCCACTATTTGGGAGGCCGAGGCGGGCAGATCACCTGAGGTCAGGAGTTCGAGACCATCCTGGCCAACATGGTGAAACCCCATCTCTCTTAAAAATACAAAAATTAGCCGCGTATGGTGGCACATGCCTGTAGTCCCAGCTACTCAGGAGGCTGAGGCAGGAGAACTGCATGAACCCGGGAGGTGGAGGTTACACTGAGCCGAGATCACACCACTGCACTCCAGCCTGGGTGACAGAGTGAGACTCTGTCTCAAACAAAAAAAAAAAAAAAAAAAAAAAAAGATTTGCTAATTTAGATTAAGTTAGATTTCAATAAGGAAATGGATCTATGCAAACATTTAAATCAAGTTTATGACACAGCAAAGACAAGATACAGCCCTCCAATACACACATAAGTCTCTCTAATACTTACTCTGAACTCTTTTGGGCCTGTATGGATTGGAAGCAAGTGTAGAGTACCCGGCCAGTCTATCAAAGGAAAAAAGAAAGAAAGAAATATCACAGAAAGAAAGATTAATATTGAGAAAGACCCCAAAAGCCCCTCTAGAAGTAGAATGTTAAAAGAGATTCCAAAGATGGACTATGCCATAAATCAATTTCTGAAAAAGGATCATATGCTCAGTCAACATAAGATGGTCACAACCAAACATCTGCTCATGTAACAGCAGGGAATTGTTAACAAATACAAGAACCAGGAACCTAAGAACCTGAACATTCAAACTGCTATACTGAAAGCTGACAAACTTATTCAACAACTACTTATGATGACAATAAATAAATAAATGTATGATTACAAAGTTGAAAGCATATCAAATGATGTATAAAGTTCAAAGTACTGAACTGTAGTGTTTCTGGAAAACTGATTTTATGGAAAATATTCATTATTAACACAGATTCTGAGAATATAACTAATGCACTAAATAAGACACTATTGGTATTCTTAGCAGAATTCATACCTACAATGTTAAGTAGTAATTTTCTTTTTGTTTGAACTGACACATATTATAACCTCTTGAACATAAAATTCAAACAGAATTCAAATACAGAATGGCAAGACTGGCCACTGATCAAACTGCTTAAGCTCTATGAGCTTCTGGGTTGTCAGGGTTACAGCATATTTATATAAAGCACCTAATAAGTACATGCCACACAATAGGTGATAAATGGTAGTTGTTACTATTACTAGCCATCAAACTACATTCAGCATCCAACCACTTCTCATTATCTTCACTCTTACCACCATAACCAAACCTCCATCATCTCTTGTCTAGATTACAGCAATATCTTCCTAACAGGTTTCACTGATGCCATGGATTCCACCCCCACCCTCTGCCCACTGTTCAGTCTACACAGAAGCCAGAGAGATCCCATTAAAACATAAAGTCATCCTCCAGTTACTTCCCAAGTCAGAGTCAAAGTCAAGGCCTTACAAGATCTGGACCTCGTTTAGGACAACTAAATGAGTTATCATTCAAACTGGGACACTTCCAAGAGGGAAGGACAGTAGGATAATAGGGTAAAACTGGGACTGACAGAGGCAAACTGGGATGTATGGTCATGGTCTTCCTCACTCTGCTGCAGCCACACCAACTTCCTTGATGTTTCCTGAACATGCCACACTCACCTTAGGGTCTTTGCACTGGCTATTTCCTCTGCCTGGAACGTTCTTTCCCCAAGAAATCCACCAGACTTGTTCCCTCACCTTCTTCAGGTCCTGACTCAATGACCCTTTTCATTGAAACCTTTCCTGGCCATCCTATTAAAATTGCAAAGAGATTTTTCTCTACTCTGTGTGTACACACACACACACACACACACGCACGCACACACAATACCTTCGTGTTCTTATCTTCTATGAAACAGGAAAAAATAAGTCCTACAAAGCCTTGATCCATCATCTGGTACATGGCTTGTGTGCGAACATCTGAAAATAAATGAAAATTTAAAAATCTTCTGTCAATAAACTGTGTCTCACAGACTTGAAGATTTAAAGATAACAGTGACATATAATCTCCCTAGGATTCAGATTGTATAGGCAAAACAGGAATATATCCTAAGGACAATGTCAAAGTATAAATGTTTTGCTAGGTTAGGGTAATACTATCGAAAGTCTGCCATTAAATAATAAAACTCATTAATAACTCTAGCCTGCCTAGCCCAAGAGTAGCTCTGCTATGGAATGTGGTATAGAAAGAGAAGTTAAAAATTTCAGTTACCCCAAAACTTGATAATTTCCTCCATGGAGACTCAAAGAAAGGCCCTGGAAGGAGAGAAAGTGTTTCCTAGAAAAAGCCTTTTGATGGACAGCTTCTAGGAAAGTGAACGTATTTATTAGGCTTGCACCAAAGAACAACATTAGAAAGGATTAAAATATTAAATGCCAAAAATGGCTGGGCGTGGTGACTCATGCCTGTAATCCTAGCACTTTGGGAGTCCGAAGCAGGCAGATCACCTAAGGTCGGGAGTTTGAGACCAGCCTGACCAACATGGAGAAACCCCTTCTCTACTAAAAATTCAAAATTAGCTGGGCATGGTGGTGCATGCCTGTAATCCCAGGTACTTGGGAGGCTGAGGCAGGAAAATCGCTTGAACCTAGGAGGCAGAGGTTGCAGTGAGCCAAGATCGTGCCATTGCACTCCAGCCTGGGCAATGAGAGTGAAACTCCAAAGGCTAAATTTAGTCTTCAGACCATTGTTTATAAAGGATACAAAAGATCACATGTCACCATGAAACACTGCCGATTACAGTTTTGCCCAATGGCTTACATTCAACATTCTTTGTGTGTATACCTTTTTGATCTGGATTTTGACTTCTCCCCAGTGTCTTCCTAAGTAAAGACTGACACCAAACAGTACTCAGCAATGAGTACAAAGGGAATTGGCTGAAAATACTGCTAAACATGCATAGCATTATAAAAATGGTCTCTGTACTGCTATATGACCTTGGTAAAATTCTTGGTACTGTTAAGCCTATTTCCTTATCAGTTAAATGAGAATAAACATCATGCCTTCTCTCATAGGGTTTCTGTAATTTTTAAATTGCAAAATTTTTAACACACATCAAAGGTGCTTCATAAACGTCACTTCCATTCAATTTTATCTATAACCACTGAAAACAACTAGTGTCCCCATCATGTCACCCAAACTGCTTTTTGTGAAGGTCACCAATGATTTATTCTTGGTCTTCAATTTACCTGATCTCAGCTGATCACTCCCTTCTTGAAACACTCTTCACTTTGCCTAACGTTCTCACTTTTTCTACTTGTCTCTAACTTCCTGTCTCTGTTGCTGGATCCTTCTCATGTTCCCAGTCTCCAAATATTGGTGTGGCCCAGGGTCAGTGTTCAGTCCTTTTGTCTCTCTACCGTCACTCTTTGGGGGATTTCATCTAGTTTCGTGGCTTTGAAGCCACTCTCAACTCCTGCCCAACAATCTCCAGTCCCAGACTTCTACTCTGAACTCCAGAACTATAGTTGTCTACCCTGACGCTTCAACTTGGTTGTGTTTTTTTTTGTTTGTTTGTTTTGTTTTTTTTGAGACGGAGTCTGCCAAAGCGAGTCAGCCCTGCCCGTCCACTGGCTACCAAGAGTCCCCGACCTTGGGCCCCCAGAGGCTCAGACTGGCCTTGGTCACCCTCCCAGGGGAGACCCTTGTACCGCCATCTTCCCCCGTGGGAAAGCATACTCTTCTCGCCGGCGAACCTTCTCCGGGAGGGATCGTTCTGGCACCCCATCGTAATGGATGTACCCGCTCTGAGCATTGGCTACCCCTTGGGAGACCACCTGAGCTCAGAGGGACCCACTCCCGCCACTGCTGCCCGTGAAGAGCTGTCATCCTATGGACGCTCATTCTCATCTCAGCAGCCTCGGACCCTGCACCACTCACCCTTGCCCCTCAGTATCCGCTCAGATATTCTCTCAGGCATTCTGCTTCCGGTCCAGACGCAAATCTACTTCTGTTCTCTGAGTGAAAAGCCTATTGGTGCTCTCAGAACAGCCAAAGACTTATTTCAGAAGCCTCCAACAGAGGTATGAGATGCTTTAATGACATCGGAGCATTCGCCTGGCCATCTTTGGGATATACTAGATGAGAACAGCTGCTACTTGCTGTATGTTTTTGAGGATCGGCTATATAAAGTGGACTGAACCTTCAGAGCCGATTATTTGGCCAACACTAGGGTAATTCGAGAACAGGGATGGGCGTGCTTTGCAAGAGGCTGCCTGGTTTGAATAGACGACCGCCTATTCAAGGGGGCAGGCCCATTCAGAGAGGAAGCCGAGAGACTGGGAACACCTTTCCTCTGGACTTTACAAGCGCTTTAATCTAGTTCTTACACAAGGATCCACCAGATGGTGCTGTGAGCAGGGGCTTCTCTCGGTTTCCTAAAGAAGGGGCCGGCCAGGTGCGGTGGTTCATGCCTGTAATCCCAGCACTTTGGGAGGCCAAGGCGGGCGGATCACCTGAGGTCACGAGTTTGAGACCAGCCTGGCCAATGTGGTGAAACCCCATCTCTACTCAAAATGCACAAAAATTAGCCGGGCATGGTGGCATGCGCCTGTAATCCCAGCTACTTGGGAGGCTGAGACAGGAGAATGGCTTGAGCCCAGGAGACGGAGGTTGCAGTAACCTGAGATCACGCCACTGCACTCCAGCCTGGGCAAGGAAGGGAGGGAGGGAAGAGAGGGAGGGAAGGGAGAGAGGGAGGAGTGGAGGAAGGAAGGGAGGGCAGGCGGGCAGGTGGGGTTCTCTACAAGATTGGGTACACAATGCGGACATCCCATGCATGTTGCTGGGAAAAGTCACTCCAGACACTGTTTTCTCTCGGACATGCCTTCTGACCAGATATGGCCTCCTTAAAGGATGCAGATGCCATTGTGACCAGCATGAAGTTTCCCAGTGGGGCAGCTGTTAGCTTGGACGTCAGCCAGCACTAGACAGACAGCTGTGACCACAGATGGGAGGTTCATGATTCCCAAGGTGTATTGTGGATGAATAATCAGAATCCCTTGGGCATGACCACGCAGGGTACGTCCTATCCCTCTGCTCCCAGACCCAGGCTGGCCGCTACCAAAACTCATATTGAGAGCGCTTCAGACATTTTGTCTGAAGAACCCTTAAAGGGAAAGAACCTCCTGAAATTACCAAAGAGCAGTTCCTCAGAGTCATGGCAAAGCAGTCTTGGGGGAACCAGGCAGCCATGGACCTACCCAGCAAATTGGTAAAGATCTCCGTGGTCAAGACAGAAACTCTGTAAACTGCCCCAAGGCTCAAGCCAAGACCCTGCATGAGATCCGATTGCCTGTTTCACTTCTCCCTGTTACTGAGAGAGGGAGATGGAACCTTCTGGTGACATTATCCTCACCGGAAATTAAGAAGGGAGATCAAGAAGGGAAAGCAATAGGAAACCATGTATGTTTCATTACTGGTGTAACCAAACCTTTCAGGATGTGACTTCAGACCCAGGGACAAAAAGTTGGAGGTTGTTTATCTGTTTTCTGTTGAACTCCAGCCTGGTACACAAGAGATGCTCTTTTGGTCAGAGTTTCCTCTGGTTGGGTCTCTCAGGAAGAAAGTAGGTCAGGGATTGGACCACGTAAACTGACCTGGAAACCAGCGGTTTCAGCTTTTCTGTATGGCAAGTACAGCAGAGGGCTGGTTAAGCTGTTAGACTAAATGTCACAGGCATGCAGCAGGCTGCAGGTTGTACTGGGCCCCTTTGTGGGTATTTAAGAACCAGTTTTCTTGAAGAATCTGTGATTTTCTGCACTGTGATATTACACAGCACCATTCCTAAGAAATATGATGAAATAACCATATGTAGTATTAAAAACCCATTTTATTATTCTTGCCTGAAATAGACATTCTCTTTTAATGTCTCTTTAATGTCCCCAAGGGGACATGGAAACATTTCAGAAATAGGCCTTCTCATTTCCTTTTAGGAGCTACGTGGTGAAAACGTTTAAGAGACAAGGTCTTGCTTTGTCGCTCAGGCTGGCTCATGGTAGTGCAATCACAGCTCACTGCCACCTCCAACTCCTGAGCTCAAGGGTTCCTCCCACCTTAGCCTCCTGAGTAGGTGGAAATACATGCATGCATTACCACACCTGGCTAATTAAAACAAAAAATTTAAGAGACAGAGGCTCACCATCTTGCCCAGGATGGACTTGAACTCCCAGGCTGAAGCAATCCTCCCAGCTCAACCTCCCAAAGTGCTGCAATTATAGGCATCAGCCACCACACCTGGCCTATCCTACTTTAAAAAAACTTTTTAGGGCCTGGCGTGGTGGTTCACACCTGTAATCCCAGCACTTTGGAAGGCTGAGGCGGGTGGATCACAAGGTCAAGAGATCAAGACCATCCTGGCTAACACGGTGAAATGCCATCTCTACTAAAAATGCAAAAAATTAGCCAGGTGTGGTGGCGAGTGCCTGTAGTCCCAGCTACTCGGGAGGCTGAGGCAGGAGAACGGTGTGAACCCGGGAGGTGGAGCTTGTAGTGAGCCGAGATCGCGCCACTGCATTCCAGCCTGGGCAGCAGAGCCAGACTCCATCTCAAAACAAAAACAAAAACAAAAAAACAACTTCCTGTTTTCTCTATTAAAGTGGGAAGCAATGTTAGATAACATTGCTGAACGTGAAAGCAGAAATGGGGAATTCAGAGGTTTGAAAATGAAAGGGTTTGCCTTTGCAGAAAGTAGGAGCATACTGATCAGAGACATCATGGAACATGCACAGCTTTCCAATTGTGGAATTGGCTTTGCAGATATTATTACAAATTGGCATGGGCAAGTCCTCAGTATCTGTTCAACAAATGGACAAGCTGAGAAGAGGCTTGTTATCACCTCTTCCCATTTGACTCACATTTGTTTATTCTGCCTCATCAGCGGCATGAAAATGTTAGTGTGAGGCAGAGAAATCACACATGTCCTGATGGGAGACGCTGAGAAAGGCCTAGCACCACATGCCAAAAGTGTGTAACCTATCCTAGTCATAAGCAAACAGCAGACATGGAGCAATAGTCCATCTCCTAAAATGTCTATGTCATGAAAGAGGAAAACAAGTCTAAGGAGCTGGTCCAGAGGAAAGGAGACTAAAGTGACATGAAGGCTAAATGTCATGCATGATCTGAGATTGGATCCTGGATCGGAAAGAAAAAAACTGCCATAAAGGACAATATTGAGTTAACTGGCAAAATGTGAATAAGCTCTGTGTAGTCTGCACAATAAGATTGTATTTATTAAATGTGCTTATTTTGACAATTGCACTGTGGTTATGGAAATAACCTTAATCTTGAGAAATACACAATCAAGTATTTAAAGGTAAAGGAGCATCATGTCTGCAACTCACTCTCAAATAGCATGTGTGCACATGTGCATGTGTGTATGCTGGAGAGGGAGGGAGAATATAATCAAGCAAATGCGACCAAAGGTTAACAACTGTTGCATCTGGTTCTTCATACTATTCTTGAAATTTTTCTGTAAGACTAAAATTCTTTTAATATGAAATTTTAAAGTCTTTGTATGTGTGCTTGTCCTACCTTACCCTTGCTTTTGTTCATTCTCCCCTCCGCTGCCAACCTCAACCCAAGGCCAACTCACTTTATGTTCTTTTGAAGGAATGAATACATTCTGAAAGTGGATTATCAAGTTCTTCTATTTCAACTAGTTTCCCTTCCTTACATGTAAAACTTTATCCTGTGTACATGAGTGTTGCTATGGTAAGGCACATAATTCAGTCTCATTAGTTTCCTTAGCTACTGTGCCTTTTGTTATAGAATGAATAACCTATCTTCTCTCACTTACCCTTTAGCTTATGATGGCAGGTCTTTATTTTCCCCATATGGCTTAACCTAGCTTGTTAGTTTTTCTTCAAGTCTTTAGGTTTGCAGCTTGTCTTTAATAAAAGACAATCTTATTCTTCTTTTTTCCTAATCCCAAGGCTTTATTTTTATAGGTGCTTCCCCTGTTAATACTTACAAGCACTAATGTTCTATATGGACGACATCTCATTTCTTCTTTATCATGTTACTCATTGTTTTCCCCTCAACAAAATCATTAAGGTCTAGGACAGCAGGAGCCATGACCTTATTATTCCATACAAGTATCCAGTAAATTTCCTGAAGAATCGTTTTATGGAATGATCCCTTTAAATTATGTTCAAAGCAGTGTTACCTAGCCCACTGGAACTTAACCTAATTGCACTAATTACCTTATCATAAAAAGCACTGAAATGGTCACATCACTCTCCCTCGCCAACTAAAATTATACCTTTCTTTTAACAGAAAAAAAGATTTCACTCTTTCTCACTTGCCATTCTTTACCACAGCTTGGAATTCTTTTCCTGTTAAAGGTAGTTAAAGTTTTTATTCATTGCTCACTTTTTCTGAGGTTTGCAATACAGTGGCTCTGTTAGACTCAATTCTTTTTATTCCCATTGGTTTACTTTCTTAAATATTAGTTTTAATTGACAAATAATAATTGCATACATTTATAAGGTACTACTTCTTAAAAGGCTGTTTGGAGATGAGTGTGAATGCCAGCTCAGTTGGGCAATTATTTTTCTTTAGTTGTACCCATAGTTTCATTACTGTACTTTTTTTTTTTTTTGAGACAGAATCTTGCTCTGTCGCCCAGGCTGGAGTGCAGTTGTACAATCTCAGCTCACTGCAACCTCCATCTCCCAGGTTCAAGTGAATTCTCCTGCCTTAGCCTCCCCAGTAACTTAGATTACAAGCACCTGCCACCATGCCTGGCTAATTTTTACATTTTTAATAGAAATAGGGTTTCACCTTGTTGGCCAGGCTGGTCTCCAACTCCTGACCTCAAGTGATCTTCCTACCTCATCCTGCCAAAGTGCTGGGATTACAGGCATGAACCACTATGCCCAGCCTGTAAATATTTTTGAGATCTCAGGTGAGAGACCTGATGTGTCCTCATTGTTAATCCTTTGAATATTGTCTGCCCTTCAATATAGATATTTCATACACTCTCTCCATGTCCTTGAGAGTTTTACAAATAAATGTTTTGGCGTCTTTCTTTTCTTGTTCATTTTATAGGTGAACAGCTACCATGGTAAGTGTTGGACAAGGTGTCGTATACATGATTTCATACACTGCTCCTACCAACTCTGAGACTATGTTCTTTTCTAACAGAGAGGAAACTAGAGAGGCACAGACAAGTTAAAATATTTTCTCAACTGGTAAGTGACTGAAACAAGATGCTAACACAGACCTAGTCCCCAACTAAATCAAAGCTGGTATTCCCAACCCTCATGCTGTGGTAACTCTCTAAATTTTCTATACACATAGCCTTTATTGCATATTCTAATACTTGTTCAGGTAGGATCTCTACACTCTGGACTCCAAATCTATTTTGTCTTGAATTATGGAGCACATGGCTCCTTAATCATTTCATAATTTAGAGTTGATTTTTTTCAGTTACGTTCTGCAATATCCTTTTTTTTTTTTTCTAACTGCTATAAAGATTGAAATGTTCCCACTACTGCTGCATTACAAACACCTACCTGGGTTCTTGTTTAATGGCTCAGCTCTTCTCCCCTGAGAGAATTCAATTGTTCTCTGAACTCTGAAACTTTCTGGATGCTCTGCTTCAGATACCAAATTTTATGTATTTATTTCCCACTGTAACTTATTACTATAGTGAAACTAATTGTTCAGTAATATATGTGTCAAACTTTTCTTCATTAGTGGTTGGTACTTCATTCTTTCCGGCTGATGGCACTACCATGGGAAAAATTTTAGGCCAATCTGATTTCAGTGTTGACAGTGACAGGAAAACAAATCAGACACTGAATTTTTTCAGTGACATTAAGGCTTTACAGGAACATATTAATAGCTATAAAAACAACTTTATTGGGACATCAGTGAGCCAATTAAAGAATCTGAATAAGGTCTGTAATTTAAATAATAGTATTATATGAATGTTAATTTCCCAGTTTGTATAAATGTACCATGGTTATGTAAGAGAATTTCTTTGTGTTTAGGAAATTCATAGTGCAGAGTAGGGGTAAAAGGTACCATGTCTGCAACTTAGTCTAATACTTCAGGAATATACATATATGTATATACATATATGTAAAAGAGAATGATACAGCAAATGTTGCAAAATGTTAAAATTTGGCAAATCTGGGAGAAGGTAGATCTGTCATCTCCCTTATTCTAAATCAGTATTTAACTGGGGGTGTTCAACAATATCCCCACCTAACACCTACTCCCAGAGGTTGTCACAGTAGGTCTGAGTTACGGTCTAGGAAAGATTAATTTGGGGCAGGTACATTTTATAAAAGCTTTCTCAGGTGATTCTGAGAAACATCCTCACCCACCCAAGACTAAGAATTAATACTGTATTTCTTAGGACCACTCGTGTTTCATTAAAGTCTGGGACTGTACCACTGATGATTTTTTGCCATTCGTATCACAGCATAAACGAATTTAGAACTTGCTATCAAGTCAAACCCATATGACTAGTACTAGCACAGGGGGAAGAGCAGACTTGGCAGTCAGACCTGGGTTCTAACCTCAGCTCTGTCACTTAATTCATGTGAGTCTTTGTTTACCTTTCTGTACAATGGGGGTAAGATCTCTATAACTCACAGGTTGCCACAAGGATTGGAGAAGAAAACATTTGTAAACCATTAGCACACAGTTAAGTGCTCGTGAATATTAGTTCACTCTCCCCAAGTTACTTTTCTCCTTTCTGGAGAGGAAGATACGGACAAAAAAAAAATCATGATTCTCAAAAAGGGGTAAAGGTAGAGAGAAAGCAATTTAGTTACATTACACCGATTAGAAGGGTAAAGATGTATATTGAGAGCTCCAACGGACTATACGTAAACAGCAACTGTAAAAATCAATTTTGCAAATTTTGCCCTTTAAGTCTGCAGAATGGGAGTGTCCTGGACAGTAATGATATTCAGCAATCAGCAATTTTCAGTTAACAGTTTAATTTTTTTATATCAACTGACAGACTTATTAAAAACAATCAATATGACATAAATAATTACTTTTAATACATAACAAAATAAATCAAAATAGTGACGTCTGCTTAAGGACAGTCGAATTTTGGTTTAAAATAACCATACCCTATGTAATGGAGAAGGAAACATGATATTAATTTCTGAGAACAATAAACATTGCAACCCCATGATACTCACCAACATGTGAAGGCCAAACAGTTATATGAGGATGGGAATGATACCAGCCCACAACTCTCATAGGGCGGCCTGTCAGTTCAGCCAACCTGTGTGTCTGTCAAGGTACTTTCAAAATGTGGGAACAAAATTTTCTAATGCTAATAAGGGCTCAGAAAGCACCCTGAAGTTTAAAATAAGCTTATTGCAATTTAATGGCAACAAAAGAATGAAATAAGGGTTAATGCTGAGTTTCCCATAACGCCCATTTAAAGCCAAAATTTTTTAAACTAGAAACCATATGGTTTCCAATGCCGTATATAGTTACATCCTCAAGTTTCATTTAGCTGATGTTTGATCACTCGAATCATTACCAATGTGCTATCTGAAAAGCTTTTCTAAATCGTCAGAAGTTGTCACTTTCAAGACTGCTGCTGTTATCCTGTAAAATGCTGATTAGTTTTCCTGCAAATTATTTATATTAAAATAATCCTTTTTATACATATTTCTAAGATATATTTTCAAGTTTTCAAATGACAAGAGAAACTACTTAACTTCTCTTAGCCCATTTCTTCAGCTGCAGACTGAGGCAGGGGAATAATGTTTCAGAGCAGTGAAGAGTAAATGCAATAATCCACACACGGTGTTTAGCGTAGTGCCTGGCAAACACCTAGTAAGTACTTAACAAATAGTAATTGCAGCTGAAGTTTGCAGGGCAGAGGACCACAGAGGAGAGCTGCATATCCGCACTTGAGGGTCCCACTTGAGCATTCAGCAGATCACTGAAGCGGAAGGATGTGAGGAAACTACCAGAAGCCAGGGAAAGGATTCCTCAAGAAAACAAAAGCGGGATGGGGATCAGCTTCATATTCACTCACAAGGCGCCAGTCAGGGCACTCAGTAACATACTGAAACAAATCACAGGAAACAAATGCCCCATTTGATCATTTTGGGGTTATATTTAACATGAAACATTGCATTCAGTTCCTAGCATTGCATTTTTTGAAAGGAAGTCACAAAGGAGAATCTCTCAAGAGGATAGAGACCAAGGTAGCAAATGGCCTAGAAATTAAATGATACTAGGAAAACTGGAAGGAGGGGCAGGGAGGAATGGAGAGAAGACTAGGGAGGAAGATGGAGGGGACTCCACACAAAGTTCATTGTCACAGTGACGGACCCTGACATCTTTTGGCACTTAGGAGCAGGAATGTCAGAAAATTTCTAATTCTTCCAATAAAACCCACTCAAAAGAAGAAAGAGAAATTCTAATAACCAAACAATTGGATCTAAGGGAAGAAAATTTGTGAAACCACCTAAAGTAGGATGATTGCAGCAAGCAAGCAGCAATGTGGCCCAGGAACCCCAGAGCACATAAAAGCTTCTATCGACCAGTAAGGATATCTCTGCCTCTGTTGAAGCTGCAGACAGCTGCTCTGGAGAAATTTCTACTCGGTCCTTCCTCTTATCAGAACGTCGTAAGATGATGACAGAATGAATGTGAACAATTCTGACGGCATCAACCTAAAGGAAAATCCACAGAAATGGTTACTTATGGCTCTCTCCAATAACACATCCCCCTTCAACTATAGGATTTCATTTTATTATAATATCAGATAAAATATTCCATTTTAGAAAACTGACACTTTTCTCATGAATGAAATGTTTCAAATAAAAGACACCCAACCTCAATATATACATTTCAGACACAAAAATTTAAAATATATATGCTAATATTTAGATCAAGGAAGGACTTTTGGAATGATCAACCAGTAATTATTTGACTTACAACTATGTACAAAACACTGTGTCACACAAAGGAATATAAATCAGGGTGCTGACAAAGGGTTCAATGTGCTAACGACATGGTTGAGTGGCAAGTTGTCATTCATGAAACTCCACTAAGATAATGTAGTAAGTCAATGCCAATGTCTATGTCCCCACCCAAATTTCACCTCAAATTGTAAACCCCACGTATCACGGAAGACACCTGGTGAAAGGTGATTGGACTGTAGGGTTAGATTTCCCCCACACTGTTCTCATAATAGTGTGAGAGTGAGTTCTCAGGAGATCTGATGGTTTAAAAGTGTGGCACTTCCCCCCTTTACTCTCTCTCTCTCTCTCCTACCACCACGTAAGATGTGCCTTGCTTCTCCTTCACCTTCCGCCATGATTATAAGTTTCTTGAAGCGTCCCCAGCCATGTGGAACTGTGAATCAATTAAACCTCTTTTCTTTATAAATTCCCAGTCTCAGGGAGTTTTTGTTTGTTTGTTTGTTTTTTGACACAGTCTCACTCTGTTGCCCAGGCCGGAGTGCAGCAGTGCAATCTCAGCTCACTGGAACATCTGCCTCCTGGGTTCAAGCGATTCTCCCACCTCAGCCTCCCCAGCAGTTGGGATTACAGGCACATGCCACCACGCCTGGCTTTTTGTATTTTTTGGTAGCCAAATTGGCTAGGCTGGTCTCAAACACCTGACTTCAGGCCCGCCTCGACCTCAGGACCTTACAAGCATAACCCACCGCACCCGGCCTCAGAGAGTTCTTTATAGTGTGATAACAGACTAATACAGGAGCTCAGAGGAAAGAACTCACTTACATTAGAAAAGTAATCTTTTACATAAGCAGGATATGAATCTAAAAAAGAAAAAAATCTTCACAGAAAAGGCAGACAAGTGTATCTATTCCTTGATTACTGTGGGAAGTGGGGGGAACACATTTCTACAGGTGCCAAATGGAAGTAGTAAAGTGTGAATGAGGTGTCTGGGAGACAACTTGGCCAACTGATTTAGACACAGAGCTTGAGGTGAAATGGCAGATGGCAAGGCTAAGAAAGTTGGAGTGAGAATGTACAAGACCTGAAATGCCAAGCCATAATTTGCAGGATGAACTCAAAGGAAAAAAATTATTTCAGATAAACTGTAGATGAAGTAACAATGAAGTACTGGGCTAAGCAGATGGCAGAGATGGAAGAAACAGATTTGAGACCCATTAAAAAGAATGAATCTACAACATTTGGTAGCTTGTGGACCATGGGTGATGGTAGACAGGAAACGGTCAAAGATGATTCTAAAGTTTCAAGGTTGAAACTAGGTAGATGTGAGGCAGATCTAAGTTTAGAAAGGGTCAGGAAGGAAAGAAGAGCTTGTTTTCAGATGAGATAATCTGGGATGAGAGATATACAATATGGCAATTTTTAGCAGGCAAGTAGGATTATAGCTTAGACTCAAACAGAATCAATGCAGAAATCAATAAAGCGTTTATGAGTGGACAAAAAAGGTGTGGAGTCAGGGAGCGGAGGTCTTGGCCTGAATCAAGGGGAGTGGCCACATTTAGTGTGGGGAAGAACAAGAAGGGCCAAGGAAGAAGACAAAGAAGGCAAAACCAGAACAATGAAATGGTACAAGAGTTTCAGGGGAAAGAGTGGGCTTAACATTATCAGATGTTGAAGGGACAAGGGTGAAATCTGAGAGGAGGCCTTTGAAATCAGCTATAGATTTTCACTGTGCAACAGGTCTGATTTCAGATGTGCAGCAAGTATGAAATACACATGGACTTCAAAGACAACACAAAAGAGAAAAAAGGAATATAAAATATCTCAACATTTCTTAATATTCACTACATATTAAAATAATAATCCTTCACATACTTAGGTTAAATAAAATACACCCTTCAAATTAATTTCATTTATTCCTTTTTACTGTGATTACTAAAAATTTTAAAATTATGCATATGGCTCACATTCGAGGCTCACATTATATTTCTTTTTTTTTGTGGTTTATTTTTGTTTTGCTTTTCAACTAAATACTCCACTTAAAAAGATGATCACACTGGATTTTTTTTAAAGTTTTTACCGCTAATAAGACACATTTTAAATATTAGTACATAGAAAGGCTACAAATAAAAGGATAAAAAATACACTATGCAATACTAAAAAGGCAGCTTAACTAATAAAGTTTAATATCTAATTTAGACAGCAAAAACTGACATAAAACTCAAGACAAGGGCATGAAATCTTGAATAATAAAATTACATTATTAAGATTTGGAATGTATCATAGTAACTGATGCCTAGGGTGAATTGTTTCTTTCTCTCTTTCTTACTTTAGTCAGAGATTTCAGTGCCTGAGAGGAATGAGTAATATTTAATGCATAGACAGAGGAGGAAGAGAAGTCCACAAATGATTGTGGGAAGGGGGAAACAGGAATAAAAGGAATACAGCAAAACCAACAGAAACCCATGAACGTTCAGAGATTCAAAGAGAAAGACTAAGATAAGCACCAGGAAATAATCCACCGAAGGTAGAATCAGAAACCAAACCTCAGTGGGTTTGACTGGGGAAGGTGAAGGAGTAGTAATTGTAGCCCATTCTTTTAAGAAGTCTGGCTATTAAAGGAAGGATATAAGAGTAGTGACTACAGGAAGATACAGGATCAAGAAGTAGCTTTCCTTTCTGAAAACGAGAGTAATTTAAGCATATTTTTATCCTAAGAGAAAAGAACCAGGTGACAGGGAAAAGACCCAGAAAAGAGACAGAACATTGATAAACAGGGTCTCTGAAGAAGCTGCAGCTTTGGATAGGAAGAGGACTTATTTCTTTGATATGCGAAGAGATGCAAAGTGATTAAGGTGAAGTTTGTATAAGTAGATGAAGCTGTGGCCTGATAACCTGGTGGGAGGAGGGGGAAATAATTCATTTTTATTGTATTTTACAAAAGCATCAGTCTGTGACAGATTGGGGAAAACAATAACCAGTCCTATACCACGATTAAGTGAGAAGCATTACGCTAGACCATCAAGGCTAGAGCATGCCAAAAAAGGTGGTGTAGGAGTGCAGACAAGAAAAAAGTCAAGGTAGACTAAGAACTATGATGCTATGGTTAGTTTGCCTGCTTAAGAAGAGAGGGTTGCATGAGTAGATGTTGGAATTCGGGATAAAGAGGTAATAGTGATGTGAACCACATGCCAAAGTCTCAAGGAAAGTGGAAGAAGGGCCAGAAAACAGGCAGTGACAGCAAGGAGAGCAGCAAGAGGGTGGTACTGACAGTGATTATTAATCTTGATCAAGTAGAGACAATTTGCTACAAAGAACAGAAAATTACGTCCCATTCCTAGTGAGCAGATTCTGATTTTACTAGAAAGAATATGTCATCCAGCCAGAAACCACATACTCTGGCTGAGATCACTGGATTACAGAAATCTTTCCCCAACTGCAAGTTTCCATCATGCAAAATTTTAGCACACATACCTTTTCAGCAACTGTGCGCATTTCAGTTCCAGTATATGCAAATTTGGAGTCACTCCTACTGGGAATAAATTAGAAAAAAAAAAAAAGGAAGTGGGGTTTGGAATATAAAAAGGAATTAAAGCAAAATAACAGGATTAACTGTTTTCGCAATGAAATCTTAGCAGAGACCAAAGAAGAGGAGGGAAACTGAATTGAGACTAGAGCTGCACTCTGTATCTGTTAGAAGCAATCTGGGACACATGCACAAGTGGCTGAGTATATAAAGTTATCATAGACAAAGCTAAATTCCTGGAATCCTGGGAATTAAGGAGGTGGGCTTGAGAAGTACACTATGTTATGATGTGAAGTTTAAATTAAAACGTTACCAAAAGGTTTCACCACGTCAAGCATTGAAGCTACTGGGGATCTCTGAGATCACTGAGGTCCATCAGGAGGAAAGGCAATGTAACTGTCAATTTACGTGAAGGAATGGATCAACAGGGGGAAATGCCTCTAAACGTATATGCTCTCTGTCACAAAGAAAATTCCTGATATCTCACTGGCATTTAAGGGGAGACAGAACATGAAATACACTGAGCAAGGCCAGGCGAGGTGGCTCACGCCTGTAATCCCAGCACTTTGGGAGGTCGAGGTGGGCAGATTGCTTGAGCCCAGGAGTTCGAGGCCAGCCTGGTCAACATGGTGAAACCCCGTCTGTACAAAAAAAAAAAAAAAAAAGCCGGGTGTGGTGGCGGGCACCTGTAATCTCAGCTATTCGAGAGGCTGAGGCATGAGAATCGCCTGAACCTGGGAGGCAGAGGTTGCAGTGAGCCGAGATCACGCCATTGTACTCCAGCCTGGGTGACAGAGCGAGACCCTGTCTCATCCCTAAAACCCAACAATTATGATAATGCTTATTAAGATGTTTATCCTATATCTCAACTCAATAGGAGGTAAGGCAGAAACCAAAGTTCAAGGTTGGGGTGGAACTCAAATTGCATCGAGAGAGCCCCGGAGCGATAATGGTAATTAATTTAAGACACGATCCGGACACAATACTGTCAAAGTCGCCATAATTTTGAGTTAACAATGACTTAGAGATTATAAGATATGAGTAAACAGATACGGTCTTACCTTGGATCATCGTTCAACTAGAGTGGGAAAAAGCAGAAAACATTATTGATCACATTACGTTTGCTTGACGTACATATATGCAGATTATATGACAATTAGGTCATGTGTTCATGCACACGGTATGAAAGACTGGAGAATTACTTTAGACCCGTAAACAGCTAAACTGTATTTCCTCATCCTCTTTGGCCCCTCCTCAACACAATGCAGCGGAAACTTTTGCTTCCTTCAAGCCCCGCACCTTCTGTTAGGCTCTTCGATACCCTTCAAATGCTTTGGTTGTTATCTCTGCTCCCTAGACGGAAGACTAGGCGAGGCAAGGGGCTCTAACCGTGGTCAGCTGCTGCATCGTAATACCCGGACGTCCTTAATATACTCCAGTGTCTTTCTGACCTGCCTTGCAGTTTTGGTCAACGGGGCGAAAAGCGCAGATCTAAAGAGAAGCCCCAGGCTACAGGAGAAAGGGCAAGGCTCCCGGGGCCTGTACATACCGCCGGGGACTCGCAGGAGACTAAACAAGTGTCAGGCGGCCAGAAGAAACGGGGATCCCCGCGACAGAGCTATGTAAAGGGTGTCCAAGGATCTAAATCGAGTATGCCTGTGGCCTCCGCAGCCCTGGGAGCTGCTGGCACCCACCGCTGGGACACACTGGGACTGCTTAGCAGGGTTCCGGACAGGCTAACAGAGCTACTCACCTCCCCTATGCACAGCCCCATCACTTCCTCCTTCTCTGTGCTCAGAGCGTGGTTGAGACAAACGAGGAAAGCGTCAGACTCGAGATGAACCGCCTGCACCGCCTGCACCACCTGCACCGCCATCTTGGCCCGACCCTTCTCACGTCCGCCTCGGGCCCACTTGGTCCTGACCAACCGGGTGCTGCGGCGCAGCCTCCCCAGCGCCCCGCGCTCTGCGCTCCGCCCAGGCCTGGCCTTCGGCGCGCGGGTTCCTCGGGGGCGGGGCTTAGGGAGCGGGCGGGGCTGTGGGGGCGGGGCTGTGGGGGCGAGGAGGGGGTAGCGGGCGCGAGGCTGGCGCGCGGGGGCGGGCCTTGGCGCGCGGGGGCGGGGCCCGCCCAGCAGCACCTGGGAAACGCCCGCGGGGTTTGGGGCAGGCGTGGCCGTCGGGGCGGAGGGCGGTGGCCGGCCGCGGTCCGGGCGTCAGGCCGGGCGGCGGGGGCGGCAGGGAGGCGGCGCTCTGGGGCCGCAGGCGGACGTACTCTGTGAGCCGCGCCCGGGCGCCTGGGCAGGCGCCTCCCGAGTACCGGCGCCCATTTTGCCCGCCCGCTAAGGAGACCCGTGCGCGGCCTACACGCTTGGGGGACAGCCCTTTAAGACGACATCTCCGCGAACGCCGGCCTCTTGAGCCAGGGGGACGCTCTTTTGAAAGTCAGTCCCAAAACAGTTAAGGTTTTATTTTATTTTGTTTTATTTCCAAGTCACAGCCCCCGAATCTCGTACAACTCTCCCTGGACCACTTCCGGTTGCCGGCCCGCGCCTCATAACTTCGGTTCGAGTGACCTCGGCCCGGGATGCCCCTCGGCTCACCCCGGGCTCACGTCGCGATCCTGGCTTGAGTGGCCCAGGGTGGGAGACCTGGAAGTTTTAGCCTAGCTGTTCTCAAGGCGGATTAATTAGCCCAAGAAACATTATATTCATGTGAGTAACCTTTTGCAGAAACAGTGTTATACTGTATCTGAAAAAGTATCACTCTTAAGCTTGGCTGCTGCTACTTTCTACAAAGGCTTTTAGGTAGCTATTTGTTGGATACAGGGAAGGGGAAATGGAGAACTTCAGTTTTTATTCAAGTTCGGATGTATCACATTAGGTATCCAGAATGCAAGTTTCCTCGGGTCTCCTTGTCTCGATGATATCAGACAGTGAAAATATATGTAAAAGTAATTTTATTTCGAGGTTTGTCAAACGTGCCAAGGATAAAAGTACAGATCTTCCAACTCACAAGTCTAGGAATCACACGTGGATTTTGGAAGCGATTCTAAATCAAAGCACAATATATGCCGTGCCGCCTCCACAGCCCGTCCGTGTTCGTGTCTTTGATTTGGTTCTCTACTTTGTGTAGTTTTGAAGCCAGGCAGGTATGGCAGTACTGGAAAGGGAACATTCCCAAGGTGCTACTTCAAGTGTTGATGCTTTGCTCTTTTCTCCCAAGTCAGTTCCAACCCAAGTCTCCCCACACATAGGGTCCCCATCCAGTGCAACGATCTGTAATGTGCACGCCAGCAGCCTCCGTTTTTACCTAACGATCTGTAAGGATCACATGGCACATCTTTCTATAATTAATTTGATCATGATGAAGGTTGGAAAATTTTCGTGTGCAGTTACATTGGACCTGTCTAAATTTTCTCTTGTTTCAATTTTATATCATATGTTATTTTCAGTTACTGTTTGTGGCTAGTATGCCCCGTCCTGATGGAGCAGGAACGGCTGTTCTTATTATTATGATATTAATATTTGGTGATGGGATATAGTGCCTTTAGGCACTTTCAAGAAGAAAAATACCTTTTGTTTGTTATCGGCGGTAGTCAATCTCATATTCCAGAATGAGGTTCACTAACTTTTCTAATGCTCATGGCTGCCTTTTACAGCTCCAGGCATTTAATTGGAGTAGACCAAAATTATTAACATTTATGGCAAGCTTATTATATGCTACATACTAAGCATTTATATGCCTGGTACATGTAAACTGCCCCAGTTGAAGTCAAGCTCAACAACTTCCCCACTGTGTGACCTTGAGCAAGTTACCTAACTTCTCTGTGCCTTACTTTTCCTCACCTTTAAGTGGGGATGATAATAATACTGCCCACCTCATAGCGCCCTATGAAGATTGTGAAAATTAAATCAGTCAATATATGTAAACATATAGGAATGCTAAATAAAGACTATCGTGATTAATATGTTCTTTAATTCTCATTTTACACCTCAGGAAACTGAGGTGGAGAGACGTTAACTTGTCCAAGGTCACAAAGCTAGTAAGTGACAGACTCAGGACTTGTACACAGGCCTGGGCCTGTGTTCTTGGTAATTTCACTCATTGTAATTGGACGAGTTTATTAATTGACTTCTAATAAAATAAGCGTATTCAACTGATAAATGTTTAAAAACTGTTCATCAACCTGGCAATTAAAGCAAACTATACTTATTTTAAAAAGACACAAAAGAATTTATTCTGTAAAGGAAAAATGATAGTTTTACTTAGATGACTACCTAAGAGCCCTTCTATCTTGTATGTCACCCATTTAAAACCTAATTTACAAAATGCCTTACTAAGAAATTGTCTGTCTGGGCCAGTGTGCTCTCTGGCCCCGAAATCAAGGTGACCCTCATGGGGACAATCTCTTCTAGTGGATGATAAAGTTATGCAGTTCTCTAAACATTTTTGGAACTCATTTGTATTTGCAGCTGGCAGTATTCCTTGAGTTGAGTTGCACAAGTTTATATTCCATGTATTGTATTGCACCTTGTACCTAAGTCTATGTTGAGGTTTAAAAGATTCGTCTTAGTTCGAGAAGTCCTGAATTTTGTAAACAAGTATCATGTGCAAATAAAATGTTCTCTAGTCAAATAAATTTGGGAAATGTTAACATAAAGTTTCTTTACTGCATAACTTGCCAGAACAGTTACTACACTAATGTGCTTTATGACTCTCCAAGATTCCCAAACTTATTTGACCAAGGAAAATGTTGGGAGCAAGTTTTCTAAGAATCACATTTTTCCACTCATAAAACCTGTGATTTTATAGGCTTTGATCTGAATCCCTCTCCCTCAGCCTTTGCATTTCTGTGCTGAGGATTTTGTTCGTGCTCATATGGTGACTTCTCTGTCCCTTGGTCACTGCAGTTGTCTTTCTCTGGGCCTGCATGCCCTCTGAATGGTAGCACACACAAATCCAGGATACTGTGCTGAGAGGTGGTTCCCAGGCTCATCCCTCTGATGCCCAGCACATTGACCTTCAGGTCACAGCAGCACATCACACTGCCTTTCTTCTGAGAATATTTTGTAGTAACTCATAGGCCTCTTTGTAGTGACTCAGTAACTCAGACCATCATCTCCAATCTCTTTGCCCTCTATTCCACTGGCATTATTTCCTTTTAATGTCAGTATAACCAATGCAATTTTGTTTTCCATTCAAAACAAATTTAAATGTCAACATGTTGGTTGTTGCTAGGACTTATCTATGAAGTTGAGATGGTCCTGAAACCCTTAACACATGGTTTCCACTTTTTTAAAACAGTTATTGGCCACATTTAAGTCTTTTGTGCTTGAAATCCGAATTTAATATATTTTATTTTGACGTTAGTATTTACCAGGTTTTTGTTTGTATTTCTCTTTTCCAAAGCTCTGGGAAGGAGGAGAGGCAAAACAACTGTATCTGCAAATGGGAAAAAAGGGGGGGGCTTTGGAAAAAAATTATGTATAGCCAGAGGCTTATGCCTAGAGAATCAATCTCTACCCACATATACGTAGCCAATCATGACAACCACTGTGGCGTTCCTTTGTTTCCCTTCCCTACCCACCATACATATACACCTGTTCACAGAAACATTGCTTGACCAGTATCTGAGACTTGGGGTACCCAGAACTGTGTCATTCCTGCTGTTGAGCAGTATACAGTACTGTGCTTTCGGGAAGACAGGACTTGCGAAATAAGCAAAGCAAATGTGTAAGGTGGTTTTGTTTAAATACAAATGTTACAGTAGTCAAAAGAGGCAAGAATTTTCTAAAGTTTTCATAGAGGAGGCAGGCACCTGGACTCTGCTATAATAGCACTTAAGATAGGCAGAGAGGCCCAGGGAGGCATTTTAGGCAAATGGAAAGCAAGAGCAAGGGTATGGAGCTAGAAATGAGCCTGGTATTTGGGGAAAGTTGATCTCAACTGCAGTGGTAGTTGTAGTGCCTGCTGGAATTGGTGACATATAGGATGTAGCAACTGAGTAAGAGGGAGAAATCCAAGATAACTCAAAAGTTTTGAGTCTGCAGGATCAGGAATGGTGGTGTTGCCATTGAGAGAAATCAGGATTTGGTTAAGGAGAAAGTTTAGATGAGTTTGAAATGAGAGAGCACATATGTATGAAAACTAAGACAGGAGCTTGCACCAGGCTCAGAGTCAGATGCACTCAGGGTATAATGGGTGAAGCATCTGGTTGCTCTTGACAGTCTCACTTTGAGGACTCTAACAACCACCCTCCCATGCTGCATTTCCTTTCCCACCTAATGAGAATAGGAGGTCTTTGTTTTGTGGGGCAGCTCCCCCAATGCCGTATCTATACTCTGGCCAAAGCTAGAAATACAGTACAACTGCGCTATAATGCTGTGAGTAAAGTCTAGAAGATTCACTCATGCAAATGCACATCAAGTTATTGTGAGGTCCTAAAATGCGATCTGGGGCTTGGGCAGAGGATCATTATAGAGAGAGTTTGCCCTACCACTCAAATGCTTCAGGAGGTATGCTTCCTTTACACCTCTCAAATGTGCTTCTGGTCTTCTGGCTTAGGAAGTCAAAATTTAAACCTAGTCCTCTATGGAAACATGGGCTCCTGTAACATCCTGCAGAATTACTAAAATAAAACAAGGACCTAGATGGATAACTTTCATTTGCACTCACTCAGCTCCAAATCACTGTGATCCCCAAAATCTCTTGCAGCTCAGAAATTCCATGAAGCTAGCTTACTTTTCCTAACAAGAAAATCCCCTTCTAGAAATGCCCATCCGCTATTTGTAAACTTTCTTAGTACACTGATAAATAGATCCTTTGCCCTTAAAACAAACTTTCAATTTCAACTCTGAAAGCCATGCATATATGTCCTTCAGAATCTTACCTTTTAAAATGGAAACTGCTTGGAAGTGGCTTTTACCTGGGGAATATGGCATGCATGTGTCTGTTATACTGCCTTCCTGCCAAAATAAGTGTGTCCTTAGGCACGCTCTTTGCATATTCTATTGCTAACTACATTTTGCCAGACACCGCTTGTGAATGCAGTACGTGTGAGACCACTGCCCCGCTTCCTGTAGTGCTAGTCCTACATTTCCACAGAACTCCTCACCTAGCCAAATTCTTGAGCGCTTTGCAGTCAGCAGCACTACCTGAGGCTCTGCCTGAGTGTCACTTCAGTTGTCTTGCAGAAAGCTTCAGATGTCCTTGGTTCTATTTAGGTTGTGCAAATAGACATATATGAGGTTTGGTTCTGGTTAGTGGTTGCTACTACCAGATCACCTTGCTTACTGGTGAGTTCATTCAAACCCAAAAAGTCACACCTGTGTCCTGTGCGCGGGTGCTGCAGGCTTAGGTGGAGAAAAGCAGGGCTAGAATTGGAACCCAAAGCCCAGAATGGCAGGAGAGGATGTGGGGGCTCCACCCGATCACCTCTGGGTTCACCAAGAGGGTATCTACCGCGACGAATACCAGCGCACGTGGGTGGCCGTCGTGGAAGAGGTAACTGTTTACATTTTGCTTATTTCTTTGATTTTGCTTTCAAGTAACTTGGTTTCTATTCCAGTCTCAATATTCTGAAGTCTTTGGTTTTATTTTTGATCATTCCTTTCCATTAGGAGACGAGTTTCCTAAGGGCACGAGTCCAGCAAATTCAGGTTCCCTTAGGTGACGCAGCTAGGCCAAGTCACCTTCTTACCTCCCAGCTACCTCTCATGTGGCAACTCTACCCGGAGGAGCGCTACATGGATAACAACTCTCGCTTGTGGCAGATACAGCATCATTTAATGGTACACATGTTGCTTAATTATTTTCCATTGTATTGAGACTCTCGTAACAGAGTACTCCATAAATTTTTCTTTTTCTGACAGGTCAGGGGAGTACAGGAGCTGTTGCTTAAGCTTTTGCCTGATGACTAACCTGGTATGTATTTCTATTTCTCCTCCGTCCTCCCCCTCTTTGTTTTGGCTCTATTCAGTTGTGGTGATTTTAATGATTTTTTTTTCCAGGTGCTGGGATTCTACGAAGATATGCTCCTTTGTTCTGTTCAGTATTTGGCAATCACTTCATCCACTACTGCAGTGCACCCACCCTTGGGCCTGGGGGGAGGGAGTGGGTTGAAAAACTGCTCAAGAAACAGAAGTTTAGGAAGGGTCATGAAGAATACTGCAAGTGAAACTGCAGAGAGAGGTTACGTAGGCAGAAAGCAAGTCAACAAAAGCACTTAGTCAGGATCCGTAACTTGAAATTGACTCCTTTGGAAATTGCCATAGAACCCTTAATGGACATCATCGGCTGGACCTGGGATCTGATGAATCCCACAAAAGTCAGCACCTTCTACAGAACAGATGCCCTGATCACCAAGGACTTGGTACTGATTTAGAGAGAAGAGAGCAGCTCCTAGCAGCATCAACATCTATTTGTCGCTTATTTGCCCTGCAGCAATTCACCTGCCTTTCCTTCTCCCATCCTGTAAATATCCTAGGTTTTGCTCCAGTGTTTCCCATCCCAGTACTGACCTAATTTGGATCTACTGAGTATTTAGAGGGCTCTGAAAAGAGATATGCATTGATGAAATTAGCTACAAAGGCTTCTGGGCCTTTTTTTCTATCTGAAATCGTGTCTTCAAATTACTGGAAGTTGCTGATCAAAATTGTGGGTTCTTAAATTCATTCTCTGATTACAGATATTTTAAATAAGCTGGTTTCTATAAGAACTTCAAGAAAAACCATTTTAGCTGCTTAACTGGCACCTTTCTCAGGAAGTAATAACACCAAATATTGCTGATTCCTAGGAAAACATTTACTACTTGTAAAAAAATTTCCTGAGTTAAAGTAGTCATAACAGTTTATATACATTAAAAGTAAGGTTTTACTTTAAAAAAAAAAAAAGTCTTGGGAATAATAGCTACCATGTATTGAGTCCTTTCTGCCTTCCAGGCACTATTGTATGTACCTTATATACTTTATCACATTTAATCCTCCTGTCAATGCTTTGAGGTAGGTATGATTCCCATTTTATATATGAGTAATAAAAAAAGCTCAAGGAGTTTAATTATTTATCAAGGGTTTCTTCTGCGAATGATAGAGCCAGGCTGCGCCGTCGGCTCCTCTAGCCTAACGTTGGTTTACAGTATTCAAAAAGAGTTGATTGAATTCAAGGTTTTTTTCTTCCATGTAAAGCTATTTATATCTTCCAAGCCTAATGAAATGGATATTATAAAAATACAGTTGATTCATCCTGTGTTTGGGAAGAGTATTTTTAGTGTAATTATTTTCCAGCAATTGTAAGGGCATACTGCTTGTCTCAGAAGAAAATTCCACGTAGAGGGGCTTTAAAGTCTTTATGGAAAAAAGGAAAATAAAAATCATTTTTCTTGTTTTAGTTTTCTGGATATGCCGCAGAAGGATCCGTGCCAGAAGCAAGCCTGTGAGATACAGAAATGTTTACAAGGTAGTATATTGTAAAATGCTTTAAAAATATTTTTCCACTGTGAACTAACTATAAGAGACCAATTATTCTTTTATCTGTATTAACTCTTTTTTAAGAATGTAACATATATGTAATTATCCTGAAGATTCTCTTCATTGTATCATCAAAGATGGAGAAAATAAAAATGTGATCAAAGCTAGGCGTTTTCACTCCAGGTGATTAGCATCACCTGGAGATCTTTAAAAACTTACCTAGAACAATTCAGACTTCCTGGGGCTAGAGTCTGGCTGGGAATCAGGCTAGAAAACTAACCAGGTGATTTTAATGCACAGCCAGAGTTGAGAATTACTGAGCTAAGCAAAAGGGTTTTTTTGTTTGTTTTTACTAAAAGGCTAGTTTTAAATTGGTTGGTTATACTTCACTGCAGCTGACAATTCACTTTTTAAAAGCAATCTGGAAGAGGTGGGGTTGAAATAACAATTGGAATTCAGGCTGCCAAAGCCATCAGCTAACTCTTAAAGGCAGAAGTGAATCTCAACTAAAGCATATTTGAGGTGATTTGTCCATTTGTCCAACTACTAAGTTTGACCAAATGTTGGAGGATTTTAGTTTTCTAATCAGTAAATGATTATTGCCAGAAGAGCAAATAGAAAAAGCTATAAGGCTATCTGAATTTGAAAAATTTTTAGTAAGTTTTCCCCACTAGTAAAGTAATAGATAGAGATGGACGGTCATGAAAATATAGAAAGGTATGAAGGAAAAATGTTCAGAGTTCCCCCAAAGATTCACCACCAAAGAAATCCTTTGTGTATTTCCTTGGACTTTTAGCTTTCATTCTTGGACTTTTCATTTTTTGATGTAAGCAATATTTTATAAAATCTTTTAGATTAAAATCTGGATGTATAATAATGCCATTTTAGTTAAACTTTTCTTCCCTCCAACTTTAAGGAAAAGGAAAAAGTTTTTTGCATTGAATTCCTTCTCCCAAATAAATCCTTACCTTGTTTGAAATAACCCATGGCTAAGGGAAAAAATAAGTTAAAAAGAGCTGGTGACACCCCCTTGGCACAGTGTGGGAGGATTGAGAACTGGAAAGACTAAGAGTTAGCATTAAGCTTGAATTCCTTCACTAGATGACAAGCACCGTTATAAGGACACTATACATATTAAGCCTTTCATCCATGAGGTAGGTGCTACTATGACCCCCATTTCATAAAGGGGAAAACAGACACAGAAGTTATGTAATTTGACTAGGGTCACATAGCTAGTAAGAGGTATGGTGACAATTTGAACATCCCACAACCCCACCCTTGGTCTAGCTCCAAATCTGGACTGTTACCCACCCTGCTATACTGCCTTTCTAATCAGAATTGTCTTTCCTATCCTGAGCTGACTACAACGTACCCCATTTTAGTACTGGGGGACTCATTAACTTCAGCTGACCTAGAGCTTTTAGGTCAGGTCCTTCTTAACTTAGTGTTTATGTATGGTAGGGATCTATAAATGTTTTATGAAAAAGGCCAAACAAGTAATATTTTAGGCTTTGGAGGCCAAAGGCCTTTGTTGTATATATTGTGTATGTGTTGTGTGTTTACAACCCTTTAAAAATCTAAAATCCATTCTTAGCTCCCAGCTGTAAAAACGGGCTGAATTTGACCCTAAGGCTGCAGTTTGCCAATTCCTGATGCACAGCCTTACTAGGGGAGGTCTAACAATCAGCTTAAACTGTATGCAAAATAATATGTGGTTTAGGTGCATTTTCCTAATTCATCAAATTAGTGACCAGTAATAATAATGATGTTAAAAACCAATGTCCTGGAAAAAGGTGCATGCTATCAACTCAACCTTGAAGGAAATTATATATTAAAATCGCTTTCAACCACTTTGTAAATCATACTTTTCTTCCTAATGAACCTGTTGACAGGTCTCTAAATTTGAAAGAATTCAGTGGATTTTGGTATATCTTCTTTCTTCCAGTTCCATAGGTACTGAAAGTGAAAAGGGGTGGAAGCACTGATCTAAACTTCCCTGTACCTTAGTCCTATGAGATCATGACTAGACTCTGCCTGTATGTTTTTCAGCCAACAACTACATGGAATCAAAGTGTCAGGCTGTCATCCAAGAACTGCGTAAGTGTTGTGCTCAGTATCCCAAGGGAAGATCTGTCGTCTGTTCAGGATTTGAAAAAGAAGAGGAAGAAAACCTAACACTGAAGTCTGCATCAAAGTAAAGTTCTGCTGAAGTGCTGCTCCATGTTTCCACCAAATGAATTTTTTTTATCCTCCTGACTTTCTTCAGGTCAGGTAGCAGCAAATAGCAAATGAAAAAGTCAGTTATAAAAGTTAATGAATATGCCATCTATGCAGAACAGGCAGAAATATAAACACATTAAAAGACAAATATGTAGAATGTAATATACTGAGCTGCTAAAATAAACCTGTTTAAGAGAAAAAGTTTGGTTTTGTACTAAATGTATTTTAAGACTATTAGATATAGGGTATTAATGAATTCTCTTGAAGTTCAGACCACTAGTGCCATTCATCAAACTTAAGTCCTGTGAGGTATGTTAGGTGAAAGGACTCACTTCCAGCATCACAATTTTGATGCCTTTTTTTTTCTTGAGATGGAGTCTCACTCTGTCACCCAGGCTAGAGTGCAATGGTGCGATCTCAGCCCACCGCAACCTCGGCCTACCGGGTTCAAGCCATTCTCCTGCCTCAGCCTCCCGAGTAGCTGGGATTATAGGCATGCACCACCACGCCTGGCTAATTTTTGTGTTTTTAGTAGATGGGGTTTCACCATGTTGGTCAGGCTGGTCTTGAACTCCTGACCTCATGATCTGCCCACCTCGGCCTCCCAAAGTGCTGGGATTACAGGTGTGAGCCAATGTTGATACCTTTTATAGATTACATGCTAAATTAATTCAAAGTTTCCTTTAAACTAACTCATTACCTTTTGCACTTTCAAAAATACAGAGCAAAAAGTGTCTTTCCAGATGCCAGTAAGAGCATTTCTTTCTGCTTTTGCATCCCCACCCCAGCAACTAACCAGAAGTGCTTAATATTCAGTCAGTGGTAAGAAAGGCATAGAAATGATGCTTGTAATGTTTAATGATCCTTAATTTATCATGAAGGAACTGAAGAAAAAATTTTCATTGGAAGTCAGGTAGGCAGCAAGATAATTCAAACTTAGTTGGTTTATCTATTCTTCATATCGTAATAATAAAAACCTGTTACAGAGGATCCAGACAATATTAATACAAAGCTGCTGAATGAAGCCTATTGACAGTTGTCAGTCACTTTATGAAGTAGGAGGAGGCAGCATGCAACAGGCCATTTGCTTTCCTCAAATGGACGCTTGAACCACCAAAGTCCGTCCTCTAAAAAAGAAAAAGATGACTAAAAGCAGGAACAATTTCTGCTAGGTTCCTGATGTTAAAATACCATGATTATTTGAGACCAACTGTTTTCCTTAAAGCAGCATTCCTCAGAGTGTTTCTAGGAATTGCTGTAACCAGAAGAAAAAAAAAAGCTTCTGTGTTCAGGTAAGTTTGGGGAATGCTAGGTTGCATACAAGTAAACAGGTTAATTTCCTGTCAGACTTCAGAGCTTTCAAAAAGCCTAAGTGAACCTGTTTTGCATCTGTGTGTGTGAATGCTCTCCAGAGAGACTTAGAAAAATGCTGCCTTAGAGACGTTTGGTTCACAAACCAGAGTAACAGAGCTAAATCCCCATGAAATTTAAATGAAGTCTTGTGTTAATAATAAAACAATAAAACATTATACAACTTTAATGTTACACCATCTACAAATCTAAATTACATTTAAAATTATCAGTTGATAGTGGTACTAGGATTTACTTTAGGAATCACTGCATGATCAAATAGATTGTTTTTCTGTGTTTTATTGCTTATTTTTACTGAGTTAACTACTCCAGTTTCAGACTCTTTTAAATGTTTTTACGCTAAAGTATATGTATTAGTCCATTGTTGCATTGCTATAAAAAATGCCTGAGACTGGATAATTTATAAAGAAGGGGTTTAGTTGGCTCACAGTTCCATGGGCTGTACAGGAAGCATGGCACTGGTATCTGATGGGCTTCTAGGGATGCAAGTGCAAGGAAACTTAACAGTCATGGCAGAAGGCAAAAGGGGAGTGAGCACTCCACATGGCCAAAGCAGGAGCAAGAGAGAGTGAGGGGTGAAGTGCCACACACTTTTAAATGACCAGATCTCATGAGAACTCACTATCATGAGTAAAGTACCAAGAGGGGATGGTGCTAAACCATCCATGAGAAACCCGCCCCCATGATCCAATCACCTGTCACCAGGATCCACCTCCATTAGGGAACACAGTTCAACATGAGACTCAGTGGATCCAAACTGTATCAGTATACTACTTTCTTTCGGTTTTGAAAGGTTCAAATCAGTTCTTTCCTTTAAAGGATTGTCTCAGTTTAAGTCAACAAATCTATTTGAAGACATTAATTTAACTCTTACTATTCTTAGCTACTATTATGATATACAAAAAAATAAAATAGCCATTATAAAAGGCTTAACATTTACTGAGTGCTTCTTATTGCTAGGGACCAACATTAACGCTGAATGTCAGTCTTAAGGAAAGAACTCTAGGAAGGTGAAAACTATGATCTCCCAGTTTAGAAACCGCCCCCCCCCCCCAAAAAAAACAACCGTTAAGTTGGCTATTAGTGATGCTACATTTAATCACTTGGTTAGTGACTGACCTTTTAGCTAGAAAAAGCCCTTGCTCTTCCACTTTGCCACAGTGCAACAACTCCTTTCCTTGCATTCACATACGATTCCTAAGACATTTAATGAACTATAATATTACACTTGTGTTCAGTATTCAGAAGGCATCTGAAGTTGTATGGCACTTAATATAAAAGGCCTTAAAGCCCTGTTAAGCAAAACTCTTCATTTTTTCAGCACCAGCTTCCAACTCTGTACTTCAGTGGTTCTCAGTTTCAGCTGCTCATTAGAAAAAGCTAAGACTTTAAAACCTTGGGATGCCTGAACAGCACCCCAGACCAGTGAAATCAGAATCTCTAGGATGAGAGCCAGGCATTAGTAGTTTTTAAAATTTCACAGGTGATTGCCAAGTGCAAGCAAGGATGAAAACCACTGCTCTCAATAATGTCATTTCTTACCATCTTAAAATTTAAAAAGACAGTTTTGACAAGTCAATAAGCTGACTTTAAAGCTTTATACAAATGCGAAAAAGTGCAACACTGTTTTCTTTTTAAAAAGAAGTATTAAGATTCATGACCCTTAAAAAGAATACAAGCATCAGAAATATAAGCTACACCATATGACTTCTAGAAAAATCAGGCTCAGAACTAAAATAGGTTTTCTGCCCAATTACTCAAATGTTAGTGTGACCTCTTAGAGAATTGGGCAGAAAATGTATTTTAGTTCTGGGCCTGATTTCCGAGAAATCATACTGGATTTCATGACAGATAAATGAAGCTGATAATTTGGTGGAGGGAGCAGAGGGCAGCAGTCAAATTTTTATCTGGGGTCCAAAACTGGCTGTGAGCTTCCCTCTGAGAAGAAATTGACATCATCATGAAACATTGATGATACTCAGAAATTTCAAATCCATCAGTGTACCATTTTTTTTTCAAGCAGATTCCCAAACTGTTCCAAATAAGAGCCCAGCCATTAGTTATGCCCATCTTTCTGGCAACCATCAAACAAAAGAATGATGGAGAGACTATTCTTACAATAGTTAACCACACAATAACTCTGCTTTCCAAAACCAGAAGCACCCACCCCAAGAGTATGTTGGCTAGAATTATGCAAGAGTTCATTCCTTGTAGAATCTGGTCCTGCAACTTGAATCGTCTTCTGCCAGCATCCATGAGACAGTAACTGCCCAGATCCAGTAGCAAGGACTGTCATCCCAGTGGTGGGGGAGTCAAGAACCCCACTGTCCTGTTAATGGCAGGAGATGGCAGCAAACAAGTGGCCATTTGGGAGGAGAGTCATGCTAATAGATTATCACAATGACAGTAACACGACAATGGGCTGCTCAGGCAAGGGTCCCCACCACCACATCCCTCCCCCGACCCAGCTCCCGTGTCAGCAATGAGGATACACATCCTTGGGGGAGACTGAAACATTGGACTCCATCTGTTGAGCCCGAGCAGGCAGCCGCCAGAAAGTGCCCCTGGATCTGTCTCTGCTCTCCAACTCTGGGGAGAACCTTGGAAAGAAGAGACTCAAACGTTCTACCTCTCCTGTAGCATACTCCAAGTCCCCATCCCACCAGGTCCCATTGCAGGAGAGACGCTGGGTCAAAGGGTGGCTCAAAGTGGCGAGGACGCAGGGCGGACCCACAGTAGCCAGGAAGGGGACAGAAGGGGTCCCTGATGCCATCCTATTGGTTGACAACTTGGAAGCCTTGAGTGCGGTGTTACCACGTCGCTGCCACAAGGGGGCGATGAAACTCCGAACACATTCCAAGTCAAGTTTCTCTGGGCCATACACAGCGACAACGCTCTTCCCAAGGAAAAACTTCTGCCCCACCACCACTAATTAGGAACGTTATTGGACTCTGCTACTGGACAAAATACGTGCCTAGCTCAGCAGGCCTCTCCAGTCAAATGAAAATAGTGCACTGAAAGGTGGAGCTGCCTGGTCCTTGAATCATCTCGGTTTGCATGGAGGAGTGGTAGCTGTTCTTTTGGGGGAAACCTTAACTCCCACTTCACCACCTGAAACAAAGATGCTGGCAAAATAGGGCCTTGATTCACAGGTACCCCTAAATGCCTGAGCCTACTTCACTGATGGTTCAGCTAAACTGAAAACAAGGTGTGCAGCTGTGCGTGTTCAACCTCCATGCCAGCTCTGTACAATCCCAAGTGGGCGCCGTGGACTCACATAGTGGGCAGAACTCACAGCCATTCTCATACTAGCAGGATGAGGCCAACCTGCAATACTGACCTCAACCATGACCCTCACAGTCCTAGAGACAACCAGCTGGGAAAAAACTTCAGGAGAGACCTACCTACAGATCTTAATTCAGACAATCAGGATAGAGTCTGAGGCCAGACTATTACAACCTACTCAAGGTAATTTAGAACCACCTGCTAATCTTTGCTGTACTCACCAATAATCACAGGAAAAACAGATGCACCAAAAGACAACCCCTACCCCACTGGAGAGGCACTGGGTGGCCAGTCTCCCCACATGCAACCCAAAGGGGCACAGAGCATTTTGGTTAGCTTTGCTGTTACCATCCCATTGCTGTGGGTAAGTCACACAGCTAAAGTGGCTGCAGTCACTATCACCATATATGGCATAACCCAAGAGACCCAGATGTCAGGAGAGGCAGAGTATGGGGAAGCAGGAAACAGATGACTCAGTGTCACTACATATATCCATATCAATATATATAGATATAAATATATAGCAAACAAAAATTTAGAGGAGGATATATAAGGTTAAGAGACTTATTCAAATCATGCAAATACAATGTGAACCTTGCATGAATTTTGATTCAAACAAACTAAATGTAAAATACTTGAGACAAGGAAATTTTGAACACTGATCAGATTTTGGATATTATGTAATTACTGTTAATGTTTGATATGATGAGGTACTATATTTATGATTTTTAGAAATAATTTTTACCTTTTAGAGATACATACTGAAATATGATCAAATGACATTTTGATATTTGTTTCACAATAATTAGTAAAAATGAGCATAGCTATAATTTTGTTGTAGGTGAGTGATAGATACATGGGGGGATTATTGCACTATATTCTCTACTTTTATATATTCCTGAAAGCATCCATAATAAAAAGTGAAAAAAAATAAGTTCTTATAGAAAAATACGCAGCAAAGAGGCTCATACCATTATGGTTTTGAGATGATTCATACATATTGCAAACAAAATGGCTTATGTTTCCTTAAATGTAAGGAGAAAAACACAAGTAGGTGATTTCTGTAAAGTTCCACACATCCACTGGTAGTTTTGATTTTCAAATTCAATACATCATTCTCAAGACGGGTTAAAATGCAAACATTTTTAAATGTATGGCCTTAGAAACACACTCATATTTCACAAGAGATCATCTCCAAGATTAATGATTAATTCTGAGTAAAACTAACCTTTAATAGTGAGTTTTCTTTCTGTAAAGTCATTATTCATATATTCCACAAATACTCAGCACCTATTAAGTGCTAAGCCCTGTGAGTATAATGGTGAAGACAGAGAAGTCTTACCCTCTGAAAGCTGACTGATATTCTGGTTGGGACTGTAGACATGGTAACATGCCACTACAGCAAAATATGCTAAGATTCTGTGTGTGTGCATGTGTGTGTGTGCGTGTGTGTGCATGTGTAAGCTTTTAAAGAATTCTAGAGGTTGTGGTCATCATGAGACGGTAGATTACACTTGACGGAAATTTATTTCACATGTATCACAAGAAAGATACAATATGTATCTTTCTTAATTCGGAATCCCTGGAAAGCTACTTCTTTAAAATTCTGGTTTAAATGTTATATTTCAAACTAACTAGATAAAAAAAAAAAATAGAAGTGGCACAGAGGAGTTATGGCCACCCCTAATGTTTTGATAAGAATACTTCATTCACATTTCAAAGCTTAAAACCTTTTCTACGAAATAAAAATCCAAGATCTTCCCTTTCCCACCTAAATCACTCGTTTTACAATAAATAAACCCTTTGGAAACAGCCATGAGATACATTATCCTGTATGGTAGAAAACATTCCTGGACAACATCGGATTTTTCAATTATAATAATTATGCTGCCAATTTTGTCGGCATAATTATAACAGATTTAAATAGCTCTTTCTGTAATGTAAAGCCAACTAAAAAAGAAAGTAGACACCAAGATACCAAAATCTTTCATGCTTAAAGGCAAATGTATTCAGTTCCTTTCCATGCAGCACACAATAAGGTTATCTATGTGCTTATTTCTTTTCCAAATCAACAGTTCGGGACAACCTTTCAGGATCTACTCATCCTCCACAGTCAGCCATCTTGCAACGTGTTCTCATAAGTGTCTTGCATGGGGGTAAAGGAACTTTCTTGTTGACCTACAGACTGACCAAGTAGGGGGTGTACTGGGAGGAGAGCTAAGGACTATTGTCTCTTCTGCCACCATCAGGCTCATGGTGCCACATTAACTTGTACCAGCAGACGCTTATAGAAGCCACTCGGATTTGCCATGGCAGGGAGGAAGGAGAAGAGGAGAAGGGACTCGATGTCCTATGATGGAGTGTAGAGGTTGCTGGCTGGAAAAAAACAGGAACAATGAACATGAAGTCATCTTCCTTAGGATGCCATGCCAAGCAGAAAGCCTCCGAAAAATCCCCCAGTCACTAGAACATTCTTCTTCACAAATGACACCACCTGAAAACAGAAGATAGTACAATGGGTTGTTTTGCTAAGGATGTTAATAATATTAAGAATCATCTCTATTATACCTATGCCTGCTCCCAGGTAGATGCTATAAATTCTCATTCTCACACTTCACCACATCTAAGATGATTAACAGGTGAGGTTCTTATTTCCTTAAGTTCCCAAAGCTTCCCACCTCCCCTCTACCCTTCTGGAAAAGCTCCCAGTCATCTGAGACTCAGTGCATACATTCAGACACTCTTTACGGCTCCTTAGTCTGTCTTCTACCAATCTCCTGACCACTCCCCACCCTTCCAAATTCAGAGACAATTTTGGTAACTGGCTCAGACTTCCTCTTTCTCCTAAGTATGATCACCACCTTAGAAAGTGTTCATATGAACAAGACATCCAACATCCTGGCCTGATCATTTCTTGAACTCAAATACAGTGACTTCATCTCCAAACCAACTAAGCTACTCACACCCTGACATTCCCCTAACATTTTTCACACTACCACCCCATCCTCCTAGGACCACTGTCTCCTAACCCTCCAGTAAGCCCTTACTCCAACTATGCCTATGTCTTCCTGCCTCATTTCCACTCTTCCCCCAACTCTCCTGGACCTCTACATTTCCTTAAATGAAGCACTTTCGTCATCTGCCATTGGGGTAAAGAAAAAAAATCATACAACTTCCTGAAAAAATTGGTTTAGTTTATTATTTTTACTACTCTTTCTTCAACCTTGCTAATTTGGCTTTCAACTGCACCACCCCACTAAGCTGTTCTCACTGAAGTCATCTTGTTACTAAATACTGAACTAAATCTTCATCCTATTTCTCAAATCAGACCACCAGCTCTATGAGTAAGAAAACCAGCCACTGCATCCCCAGGGCCTGTGACAGTGCCAGGCCAGGAACAGGAACACACAAATTTGTGAAATTCCAAATCATCTGGTTACTTTATAACAAACTCCCTCTGTGAGTCAACAGTTGGTTCCAATCAAATATTAACTTTATACTTTTTATTATATACACTTCCAGTATTATTTTAGAAGTTTTCAGCACGGCGCCATGGCTCACACCTGTAATGCACTTTGGGAGGCCGAGGTGGGAATACTGCTTGAGCCCAGAAGTTTGAGACCAGCCAGGACAACACCGGGAGACCCTGTCTCTCCAAAAAATTTAAAACTTCACCGGGTGTGGTGGTACACACCTATAGACCCAGCTACTCAGAAGGCTGAGGTCAGAGGATCGCTTGGTTGAGGCTACAGTGAGCCATGACTGTGCCACTGCACTCCAGCCTGGGTGACAGAGTGAGACCTCTCTTAAAAAATTTTTTTTTACTCACTGTGGTGAGTCACTGTGCCCAGCCATGTATTATTTTTATAAACATTTGAATAATAAAGTTTTCATGAAATAAAGTATAACTTTCATAACTTTGAGGAGAGACAGAAGGAAGAAAGGAAAGAGGAACCATCTGGGCTCTGGGCTCCTGTAGATACCCACCTCTGTCACCCTCCCACTCTGGGTAAAGGCACCAGCTTTGACCAGCCACTTGCCAATCACCAGGATGAAGAGCCACTCACAACATGAGAAGCCTGAGGCACACACAGGGTATTTCTTCTCCCCTGCACTCAATCTGTCTGTTTTCCCTGTGAGGCTAGAGTGAGATAATGGGAGAATCTCCCATCACTCCAGGCTATAGAAAGTACCAGCTATCTTCTTGACACCCTGATCCTTGCTTATTTCTCCCCAGTTCAGTGTACTTATTTATTTGGGACATCTGACATATTTCTAAAGGTAATAACGAAGCAGCAAAAAATATCCTTTTAAAAAGTAAGAACTTCTCCTGTCCCTACAGTGCCAGGTTATAATCTAACTTGGCTTTAATGAACAAGATCAGGGGTTAGCAAACTACAGCCCATGGGCCAAATCCAATATGAACCTCTTTTTAGATAAAGTTTCATTGCAACACAGCCACATCCACTTATTTAACATATCATCTATGGCTATTTTCATGATATACAGTGGAGCTGAATACTTGTGACATTTCCACTAGTTATATGCAGAACAAGCGGAGTATCAATGTTTCAGAGATACGTGTGTATGGGGACAAAATCATACTCTGCTGCCCTACATTCCTACAAGAACTGGTTAAAGGGATAATCACTCCACAAATGTACACAGACAAAGGTTACCAAACACTTTAATTATCCAGCTTTTAAAAATGCTCTGAAGTGATGATATTCCAAGTTAGTTTTGTCTCATTACTCTAAGTTCTTTGTAATGCTGAAGCCCTGTCCATCACTGAGATATGGTGCAACAGGGTTAAGCCTTGTTTTTGTACACACAAAATTGTCTGCACTGTTCACACACTACACATGAACAATGCGAGTCTCACCTCCTCAGCTTTGCTCCTGACCTCAGTAGGTATCTGATTGCTCTTACGGATCTTCAGCTGCTCTTTGGCTTTCTTCATGTCCTTCTCCACTCGTTGCCAGTCAACTTTGATGTACCCAGTATGGTTTGCAAGCTACAGTATCAACAATAATGACAACAAGAAATGAGAAACAGATTTGTTATTTCTTTTCATCAGGATAAATCCTGAAGTAGATTCTCGAAACCCTCTGACTTTCCATTTTTGGAGACATCTGCCATTTGATTCTTTGTATCATGATGACATCTATTCAGCATCACCCCAATATGTGAAGCCATATGCCTGGCACTAGAAATAACTACTGGCAATTCTTGTATTTATACTCTTACAACCCTTTTACAAAGAGTTATGTAAGATGAAAATCAAGGTGGGGATCAAGATGTAGGGTGAAGAGATGGACCTTACAGCCAATACAAATGTTTCCAGAGAATGACCCTGACAATGTGCCCATGAGTGTCAGTTTCCTGACAATGTGAACAGAATAAAGCATTCAGGCAGTAATTACTGTTGCTTAACAGGAAGAAATATAGCATCCAGCCCCACAGAGATTTCTCATGAGCAACTTCATATAAACGGGTATTAAGAGAAGCACATCCAAAGACACCTACAGCATATACCTATTTCCCTTGATAAAAAAACAGCAGGCAGAAACACTAAAACTCAGTGTAAATCTGATTCAAGCATGTAGTTTTTTGATGACGGATTAATATCATCCAAGGAATGAAGAGAATGACTATAGCCAACCAATGAATGCCCTATCAATATCACTTCTCTCTACCTGGATATCTCAAAATATCCCAAACTAAAAGTCGTCACTTTGCTAGAGTCTCCTCCTGCATTGTTGCTCTTCCTCTAGTCCCTATTTTAGCTAATGGCACCACCAGTCACCCAAACAGACTACAGAAAATACTTGTGATGTGTATCATAAACAAAACATTGAGACTCAAAAAAAGTGAACTTCTTATAGAGATCAGTAAGAAAGAAAATTCACTTTAAAAATGGGTAAGGGCAATTCACAGAGGAAGGTGTCCACGAAAAGGAAAAAGTTCAACCTCACAAGTAATCAAGCCATAGTAGCTCTACTTATGAGTTTATAACTAGAAATTCACAAAAGTCTATCAATACATGAATGGATAAACAAATTGTATCATGTTTACACAATAGAATATTACTTAGTACTAAAAAGAACAAATTACTTATAGCAACCACATAGTTGAGTATCAACGTTTGTATCTAAAAGGTGGCTCTGGTTCATTTACTCTGTTTATCCCACAAAATCCTGCTATTAAACTGAGAGAATACATGGACTAGCTATTTGAAGGCTCTTACATAAAAACAGCAGCATGCAGATTGGAAAAGACCAGAAAACCAAAGCACCACCAAACTGGTGGCGTGTTTCCTGCTTTTCCTGCAGTATCGCCTGGCTTAACCTCAAGGCAGGACTCAAGAAACATCTGACGAAATTCAACGCAAATTCATGATAAAACTCTCAGAGAAAGAGGATTAGAGGGGAACTTCCTCAATTTGATAAAGAACATCTACCAAAAAAAACCCTGCAGTGAACTCAGAGTCAGCACAACATGGCAAGAAAAAGAATTAGGAGGCATCCTGATTCACAAGGAAGAGGTCAAACTGTCTCCAATCATAGACATCTTTGTCTACATAGAAAATTTCATAGACTTCAACAAAAAAACAAAAACTCCTAGACTAAAAAAGTGAGTTTAGCAGAGTCACAGGATACAAATTCACACAAAACCAACTGAATTTCTAAATGCTAGCAATTTGAACTGGAAATGAAAAATGTTTAAATGATTTACAACAATAGGTGCTAAAAATAATTAAATATTGGGTACAAATCAAATAAAACATACAGGACCTGTATACTGAGAACTACAAAACGCTGAAGAAAGAACTCAAAGACAACCTAAATAAATGGAGAGATGACATGTACATGGAATGGAATGCTCAACACAGAAATGAGATGCCCAATTCTCTCCAAATTGTCTATAGATCCCAGCAGGATTTCTTATAGATACATAAATAAGCTGGTTCTAAAATTTATATGGAAAGGCAAAGGAACTGGAATCACCAAAATGATTCTGAAAAAGCACAGAGTTGGGGGAATCACACTACCTGATTTAAGATTTACTATAATGCTACAGCAGTCAAGACAGCATGTGATACTGAAGAAGACAGACACAGACCAACGAACAGAATAAAAAGTACAGAAGCAGACTTGGACAACTACAACTGATTTTTTACAAGGGTGCAAAAGTAGTAATGGTGGTGATGAAGTCCCCTGGGTGGCCCAGACCAGGATTGCAAGGTGACTTCCTGCTCTCCTTGGCATTACTAGGGGACTGCACTGCCGGGGCAAAGCAACACCAGAACTGGGAAAAGCAGCCTCTCCCGCTGCAAGGTCCCTCCAGCGCCCTCTACTGACAAAGCTCAACATCCTACTTCCATTGCAGCACAACAAGTAGAGGGAGCTGAATAAACTGACAACTGGCAAGCGTTGTTGCTGGGCTCTGAAAGCTGCAAAAAGTGCTGGAAATGATCTACAGCTTGGTAAGAAAAAGCAACTACATTCATAAAGACGTGAAGGAAAAATTTCACTGTTCACAGATGGCATAAAAAGATTTTATAGACAAAACCCAAAAGAATCCCAGACAAGTCAGAAATAAGAGACTTTTTTAACAAGGTGGCTGGCTGAAAGAACAACATAAAATATCAACTGTATTTCAACACATTAGCATGAATCAGAATGTGTAGTTTTAAAAATTGTATCATCCACAAGAGCAACTAAAGTTATAAGGTATCCAGTAATAAAACTGAATCACAGATGTACAAGAGCTATATGGGAAAATAATAAAAGTCTATTCAAAGGCATTAAAGAAAACCTAAATAATTGGAGAGAAAACCCATGTTCACAGATAGAATACTCAATATCATAAGAGATATCTACATGGTTCCAATGCAATTCCGATAAAAATTTCAACACGATTTTTGAAAATAACTGACAAGTCTGATCTAAAATTTAGATGAACAAGCAGGAACACAAAAGTAGCTGCAACACTCCTGAAGAATAAGGTGGAGAAATTTGCATTACCAAATATTAAGCTTTAGTACTGTCATAAAGATAGAAAGTTGACTAGTGGAATAGAACACAGAAACCAGAGTCACAGCCACACATACATGGATTTTGATATATGAAAGAGACAATGCTGCAAATGTTGGGAATGGGAAGAATTATTCACTAAATTCTGCTCAATTATCAGTATGGAAAAAAGGAAACTGTATCCCTATGTCAAACTATAACTCGTGATATAACTGATCTCCCAACATTATGCTTGCCTCCTGCTCTCACTCCTCTGGTGACAGATAACATGAGTGCCTGCCACCAATTCTCCACGTTTCACCTCTGCAGCAAAGCAGTGTCCCTGTACCCCTTGAATATTGGAATTATCCAACACCAAAATCTCATTTTGAGGTGCCTTTCTGGAGACACTTTCAATACCAATTATTTCTGTCAGGGCCCCAAAAAGAAAGAGAGGACACACTCAAATTAAGACATTTCAAAGCAATATTTAAGATGTTTATGAAGTTTGGGGCAGCATATAAGGGAAACCACAGGGATAGAGATGTTACTGCACTTCCACCTGAAGGGTCAAGGGGAAGGAGAGAGAGGTGTAAGGAGAGGCCCCACCTTGCAGGGCGTCTGACCTGTCCAGCAACAGAGCCAGCACCTAACAAGCCTACAGGGAAGCAGCCAACAAAAGTGAGGCTACATGACTTTTGAGGCTTGGGCAACAAAGGAGATGCAATTTGCACCACGTTTCTGGAGCACTGTGCTTGGGAGTCCTGAGGTCAAGGTGGTGTGAGGAAGCCTATGCCGGCACAGGGACCACATGGAAGAGCACTGAGACTATGGACATGGGGGAAGTAAGGAGAGGAGGAGGGAAGACAAACAGAGACAGAGAGACAAAGAGGCCCCACAAGTCCAGACCTACCCCAATCCTCTGATCATCTGGCCTGTAACCACATGAGACTCTGATCCACAAGCACCTACCTTAACCCTCCCCAAACTCCTGTGACCATGAGAGAGAATAAAGTGATCATTATTTGAAGCCATTAGGTTTGGGGGAATTTGTCATGCAGCAATACCACACTCAACCCAGATACAGCCAGTTACCAGCTTCCCTCTTCAATACATTTGATTTTCACCTGACCTATCTGCAAAACTCACTCCAATCATGGTGCTAATGCAGAACTTACCTTGCAAAAGTGAGGGTGGCCAACTGTGGGAAGAGACAAAGGGCTGTGAATTCAGAGACTCTGGCATGATTCAGCAAGTTATGGCTCCCACAACACAGCAGCACTATGCACCGCTGCATGACAGAATCACGTCAGGAGTTTTAAGTTTTCCAATGAAATCACACTGTGGGTCAGGGGTGGCACAGGTTGGCTCTTTTAAAAACTCCTAGGTGATTCCAATGCGGAGCCAGGTTTGAATATCAATGCTGCAGAGCTAAGAAATGTATGCTTAATACAATCAAACGTCAGTTTTCTTTTGTTTTTGGAGAAACTGCTCCCCTTTTCTTTTTCAAGTCTTGCTTGTAAGTCTCTCCTAAGCAGTCTCAAAAGAACTGGCAACCACTGGTTCTGAAACTATGGGTCAAGGAGACAGCAGACAACATCTGAGTGTACTGTCACTTAGCTCCCATTTCTCATCACATGCTCCACGTCCCCTCTGTAAAAGGTAGCTATATTAGCATATGAGACTAAATCATCACAGCACACTTATATTTTTGAAATCACATCTGCTTAATATTTGAGCTGGTCTTAAAAACTCTTTCAAGGGAGCTATGATAAGGAATTTGCACTTCTGTCCCCACATGAGGAAATAAAATGTGACTGGGTAAATAACATTTACTAGTACAATGGATAAAATTTGACTCAAACGGTCACTAGCATTTAAAATAGTACACAGCCAGGACTGTATTACAACTCCCCACACCACATTCCTTAATGGGCAGGTGGAATTTCCAAACATCTGAGAACATTTCACATACAGACCTGAAGGAGAAAAAATCCACCTCCCACAGCTGTTGCAGCCAACTTTCCAACCTTCTGGAATATGAAACCCGTGCACCTACAAAAACAAATCAACATCAGACAAATTGATGAGCTGTCAGTTTTGCATAAACAATGCATTTCTGGCAATGTTGATATCTTATGTAGCTTAAGATGATCTAGCTCCTTCCTATCCCCTACATAAAGCCCAGCCCCAAGAGGAGCATGCCATAAGGAAATCAAATCTTGGCTCTATGAATGTTGTGGTCTTGAGTAAGTCCCTTAAAACTCTCAGGTTATATTTTTAAAAGACGACTCTGGCTACATTGTGGAGAAATGATTAAACGGGGAGGATGAAGTCAGAGACTCTAGTTAAGAGGGTAAAGTAGCAATCCAGAAGAGAAATGAATGCCATGGGCCGAGGTAGAGATTGCAAGGAGGGAGGAGACCTGAGAACTGTTTGTGAAGAAAAAAATAAAACACGCCTGAGTTTGAGGACAGGACAGTTGCAAGGGATAAGTCACAAGATTCTGTCCTGAATGTGGCATTTTTTACAATATAAAAACAAGGAAGAGAAACAGAGGAAAAGGTGGGGAAGGGAGGGGAAGAGATAATGTCATTTTGAATGTGTTGAATGCAAAATATCCACATGATATCTGAGTGGCAACATCTCGTAGCCAGTTTAATATAATTATGCGTTTCTTTATTATTGTCTATCTTCCTGCCCCCACCCGATACATAGCTTCATGAAGGCAGAGATTTGTTGTGTTCATTGCTGAACACGTATCAGCTGTAATCATTAACCATTGTTGAAAAACTCCTCCCTAGACTCCAATTATCCAGTCACCTTCCCTTTTTTCTGCTCTCCTGTACAGCAAAACTACTTTGAGGCCATCTCTTTTGTCCTGTGTCCATATTCTCTCACACCTACTCCATTCAGGCTTTTGTCCCATGACTTCAATGAAACCATTCCTATCAAGGTTACCACTGATCTTGACCTCACCAAATGCTAGTGTTCACTTCTCAGCTTTAATCTCATCTGACCTACAACAGCTTTTGACACAGTCAATTTCTCTCCCCTTCTTAAAAAAAAGAAATTTTATTGTGTATATTTGAGGTTTACAACATGATGTTATGGGATACATATAGACAAGTAAAGTGGTTACTATAATGAAGCAGATTAATATATCTATCATCTCACAGTTACTTTTTTGTGGTAAGAGCAGCTAAAATCCACTTATTTCATGGAAATCCCTAAGGCAATACACTGTTGGCGGGAATGTAGATTGCTACAACCATTATGGAAAACAGTATGGAGGTTCCTAAAGAAATTAAAATTAGAACCACCATGCAACCCAGCAATTCCTCTTCTGAGTATATACCCCAAGGAAATGAAATCACCACCTCATAAAGATATCTGCCCTCTCATGTTCAGTGCAGCATTAGTTTACGGTAGCCAAGATAAGGAAACATCCTAAGTGTCCATCAATGGATGAATAGATAGAGAAAATGTGTATACAATGGGATACTATTTAGCCTTAAAAAAGGAGATTGTGCTGTTTGCCATAGCATAGATTTGGGAGGACATTATGCTAAGTGAAATAAGACACAGAAAGACAAAATACTGCACGATCTCATATGTGTGGGGAAAAAGTCATATATACAGACAGTGCTATAATGTAATAAATATAAATATAAAGAAATAAAACTGGTTACCAGGGATAGGATGGGAGGAAATGGGAAGATGTAGGTCAAAGGATACAAAGTAGCAAATATGTAAGAGGAGCAAGTCTAGAGTGTACTAGGGTTCCTTTTTCTCCACATCCTCATCAACAATTATCTTTCTTTTTGATAACAGCCATTCGAACAGGTGTCAGGTGATATCTCATTGTGGTTTTAATTTGCATTTCCCTGATCACTGGTGATGCTAAGCATCATATACCTCTGGTGGCCATTTCCATGCCTTCCTTGGGGAAATGTCTGTTCAGGTCTTTTGCCCATGTTTTATCAGGTTGTTTGTTATTCTGCTATTGTACTCTCCTTCTTGACATCTTTCTGCTCTGGAATACCATTCTCTCTTGGTTTTCCTCATATATCACTGGCCATTCCTTATCAGACAATTTTGCTTCCTCTTTCTGACTTTTGAATGTTAGGTTGTCCCAAGACTCAGTCCTAGAACCTCTTTGCTCTGTGTATTCACTTTCTATCTGCTGGGTGTATACCATGATCTCTGATGTAGGTTACTGTTACAGCTCCTCATCTGGACTCCTTACCTCCACTTTTGCCCCCTAGAATCTATTCTCAATATAGCAGCCCATACAATCCTAAACAGGGGACGACAAACCGCAGCCTGGGAGCCAAATCCTCCCAGACATCTCTTTGTAAATCAAGTTGCAACGGAGACTGTGTGACCCATAAAGCCTACAATATTTACCATATGGGCTCTTTTCAGAAAAATTTCGCTGACCCCTGCTCTAAAATGTAAGATCAAGGTACACTTCTGCTCATAACCTTCCAGTAGCTTCCCTCCTCACTAAGAGAGAAAGTTAAAGCCTTACACTTAACATCTTGTCTCCCATTACCTCACTACCCTCATTGTCTACTGTTCTCCCCTTATTACATTTCAGCTCAGTAAGAGAAAGAACTACAAATACAACAATGCATGGAGAACCTCATAAGACTTAATCTTTTTTAAACAAAAGTTAGATGTCAGGCAGTATATTTCTGAAGCAACTCTGAAATTGGAAGGTTGGTAGGACCAGTAAATAAATCGTAAGGGTCCATTTTAAGAGCGTTCCACTGTTCAGACTTACTGAAGTATAATCAGAGTCACTGATACATATTTAGAATGGTTACAGATTTTTGCTATTACAAAAAATGTTGCACTGTTTATAACACCTGGCTTTTTCTCTTTTTAAAACAAAACATGCATTTTTAATAAAGCCTAATAATAAAGCTAGACCCAAAAAGATCAAGCAATTTCTAAGTAACTGGATCCAAGAACAAGAATCAAGCACATTTATAAGAATAAAAAATATCTAGCACCCAATGAAATAAAATTCATAATATCTACCATCTAATTAAAAACTACCAGGCTTGCAAGGCAGAAAAATATGAACCATGATTAAAAAAAAAATCAACTAAAAGAAACCCAGAAATGATACTGATGACAAAATTAGCAGACAAAAGCATTAACAGTTATTATAATTATATTCAATATGTTCAAGAAGCTAGAGAAAAGACTGCACATAATAAATAGAGGCAAGGAAGCTCTTTTAAAAACATGCAAATCTTGGCTGGGTACAGTGGCTCATGCCTGTAATCCCAGTACTTTAGGAGGCCAAGGCAAGAGGATTGCTTGAGCCCAGGTGTTTAAGGCCAGCCTGGGCAACATAGTGAGTCCTCATCTCTCTAAAAATAACTTTTTTTAATTAGCCAGGCATGGTGGCATGCACCTGCAGTTCCACCATTCGGGAGGCTGAGGTGGGAGGATCTCTTGAGCCCAGGAGGTAGAAGTTGCAGTGAGCTGTGATTGTGCCACTGCACTCCAGCCTAAGCAACAGAGCAAGACAGTCTCAAAAAAAAGATGCAGATCAAACTTCTAGAAATAAAAACTACAATGTTTGAGATGAAATATATAGCAGTTTAGACACTGTAGAAGATTAATAAACTTCATGAAATAGCAATAAAAACTATCAAAAATGAAATAGAAAAGAGATAAAAAAATGAAAGTGGTTATGATACTGAACTATAGTTATACAAGATGTTACCATGGGGGGAATTGGGGAATGGGCATAAGACCTCTCTGGATTATTTCTAACTGCATGTGAATCTACAATTATCTCAAAATAAAGTTTTAAAAAAGTAAACAGTATTAATGAATTGTGGAAAAACTTCACACAGCCTAATAAATGTGTAATTGGAATCACTGAAGGAGGACAGAAAAAAATATTTGAAGGAGGACAGAAAATATTCCAAGCTTCAAGAAAACTATATATCTACAGATCCAAAAAGCTCAATGAAATCTAAGCAAAAGAGACAAAGAAGGCCAGGCATGGTGGCTCACACCTGTAATCGCAGCACTTTGGAAGGTTGAGGCAAGAGGATCACCTGAGGTCAGGAGTTTGAGACCAGCCTGGCCAACATGGTGAAACCTCATCTCTACTAAAAATACAAAACTTAGCCAGGTGCAGTGGCGCATGTCTGTAATCCTAGCTACTCTGGAGGCTGAGGCACGAGAATCACCTGAACCTCGGAGGTGGAGGTTGCAGTGAGCTGAGATCATGCCACTGTACTCCAGCCTGGGTGACAGAGAAAAGAAAGAAGAAAGAAAGAAAGAAAGAAAGAAAGAAAGAAAGAAAGAAAGAAAGAAAGAAAGAAAGAAAGAAAGAAAGAAAGAAAGAAAGACAGAGACAGACAGAAAGGAAGGAAGGAAGGAAGGAAGGAAGGGAGGAAGGAAAGGAGGAAGGAAAGGAGGAAAGAAGGAAGGAAGGAAAGGAGGAAAGAAGGAAGGAAGGAAAGGAGGAAAGAAGGAAGGAAGGAAAGGAGGAAAGAAGGAAGGAAGGAAAGGAGGAAGGAAGGAAGGAAGGAAAGGAGGAAGGAAGGAAGGAAAGGAGGAAGGAAGGAAGGAAAGGAGGAAGGAAGGAAGGAAGGAAAGGAGGAAGGAAGGAAGGAAGGAAGGAAAGGAGGAAGGAAGGAAGGAAGGAAAGGAGGAAGGAAGGAAGGAAGGAAAGGAGGAAGGAAGGAAGGAAGGAAAGGAGGAAGGAAGGAAAGGAGGAAGGAAGGAAGGAAGGAAAGGAAGAAGGAAGGAAGGAAGGAAAGGAGGAAGGAAGGAAGGAAGGAAGGAAAGAAGGAAGGAAGGAAGGAAAGAAGGAAAGAAAGAAAGAAAGAAAGAAAGAAAGGAAAGAGAGAGAGAAAGAAAGAAAGAAAGAAAGGAGAGAGAGAGAGAGAAAAAGAAAGAAAGAAAGAAAGAAAGAAAGAAAGAAAGAAAGAAAGAAAGAAAGAAAGAAAGAAAGAAAGAAAGGAAAACTATAGCAAGGTACAACCTAATCAAACTGCTTAAAATAAATGGTAAAGAGAAAATCTTTTTTTTTATTTTTTTATTTTTTACTTTTTATTTTTTTTTGGAGATGGAGTCTCGCTCTGTCACCCAGGCTGGAGTGCAGTGGCGGATTTCGGCTCACTGCAAGCTCTGCCTCCCGGGTTCACGCCATTTTCCTGCCTCAGCCTCTCGAGTAGCTGGGACTACAGGCGCCCGCCACCAAGTTCAGCTAATTTTTTGTATTTTTAGTAGAGACGGGGTTTCACTGTATTAGTCAGGATGGTCTCGATCTCCTGACCTCGTGATCTGCCCATCTTGGCCTCCCAAAGTGCTGGGATTACAGGCGTAAGCCACCGCGCCCGGCCTAGAGAACATCTTAAAAGGAGCCTGAAGGGGGAAAAAAAGAGGTATTAGATAAAGAGGAATAAAGTTTGGAGTAAACACATTTCCCACAGAAAATAATACAAAGCTAAAAGACAATGAAGTAACATTTTCAATGTACTGAAAAAAAAAAAAAACCCTGTCACTCTAGAATTCTATACTAAGTGATCTTGCAAAAACAGAGATGAAATAAAGACCTTTTTCACAGATACAAAAACTGGAAAAAAAAATATCCCCAGCAGACCAGCAATACAAGAAATGTTAAAGGAAGTTTTCAGGCAGGGGAAAATGATATCATATAGAAATCAGGATCCACACAAAGGCATGAAGAGCACAAGAAATGGAAATTATGGAGAGAAATATGAAAGGCTTCCTTCTTGTTATTAAAAACTATAAAAATTCAGTATTTAATGCAAAAATAATAAGAATGTATTATGGATTTATAAGACATGTAAAAGTAAGATCTATAGCAATGAAAACAAAGGGGGAAGGGGAAAATGGAAGCATACTGTTATATCATATATGAAGCGGTAGATTTCTTGAAGGCAGACTATAAGTAGAAGATGTCTCCTATAAACCCTAAAGCAACCACTAAAATTACACAATGAACAATTGTAGCGAATAAGCTAACAAAGGATGTAAATGTAATTATGAAAATATCCATGAAAATGAAATTATGAAAATGGAATTGAAAATATTTGATTGAAGCAACAAAATAAATAAATTGGACCTCATCAAAATTAAAAATAAATTGGACTTCATCAAAATTAAAAACTTTCTTGTATCAAAGAACATTATCAAAACAGTGAAAAAACAAGTTAGAGAACAGGACAAAATATTTGCAAATCGTGTCTGGTAAGGGTCTAGAATCCAGAACATATAAAGAACTCTTACAACTCAATAACAAAAAGACAAATCCAATTAAAAATGGGCAAAGGACTTGAGTTGACATTTATATGGAGAAGATATACAAATGGCCAGCAAGTACATGAAAAGATGCCCAAAAGTTAGGTGAGTCATCAAAAAAGTAAACATAGAATTATCGTATGACCCAACAATTCCACTCCTGGGTAAATACAAAAAAAAAGAAGACCTAAAAATAGGTATTCAAAAAATACTTCTACCCAATGTTCATAGCAGCATTATTCACAACAGTCAAAAAAGGTGGAAACACCCCAAATGTCCACCAACAGATGAATGGATGAACAAATTGTGGCATATACATACAGTGGAATCCTACTGAGCTATAAAAAGGAATGAAGTAGCAATATATATACACTATAACATGGATGAACCTCAAAAGCATTATGCTAAGTGAAAGAAGCCAAATACAAAAGTTCACCCGTTGCATAATTCAATCTATATGAAATGTTCAGAATAGGTCAGTCCATAAGGACAGGAAGCACACTGTGGTTGCCAGGAGTTGAAGGAGGGAAGAATTAGGAGTAACTGCTCAATGGGTACTCAGTTTTATTTGGAGGTGATAAAAGCATTTTAAAACTATATAGAGATAGTGGTCGTACAATATTGTGAATGTACTAAGTTGTACTAAACTATAAACTTTAAAATGGTTAGTTTTATGTTATGTGAATTTCATCTCAGTATATATGTACACACATATATAACATATATACTTATATTATGCACATACACACACACAAATACTTGATCCAAAAGAAACCAAAAAATGAAAACAAAGAACAGATTAAATACCAAGATGGTAATTTTGAACCCAATAATAACAAAAACAAACATCCCACTTGCAATCTACAGATTCAATGCAATCCACATCAAAATTCCAATGATACTTTTCACAGAAAGAGAAAAAAAATCCTAAAATTCACAGGGAAGTACAAAAGACCCCTAATAGCCAAAGCAATCTTCAGTAAAAAGAACAAAGTTGGAGGCATCATCATACTACCTGATCTCAAAATATACTACAAAGCTATAGTAACCAAAACAACATGGTCCTGGCATTAAAAACAAACACATAGACCAACGGATCAGAATAGAGAGCCCAGAAATAAATCCATGTATTTACAGCCAACTGATTTTTGACAAAGATGCCAAGAACACACAACAGGGAAAGGACAGTCTCTTCAAAAAATGGTCCTAGGCAAACTGTTTATCCACACGCAAAAGAGACCCTCATCTCAAACCGTTGCAAAAATCAACTGGAAACAGGTTAAATACTTAAATATAAGACCTGAAACTGTAAAACTGCTAGAAGAAACCAGGGAGAAAACTCCATGACACTGGTCTGCACAAAGATTTTTTGGATATGACCCGAAAAGCAAAGGCAACAAAAGGCAAAAATAGACAAATGGGATTACATCAAACTAAAAAGCTTCTGTACAGCAAAGGAATCAACAGAGTGAAGAGACAGCCTAAAGAATGGAAGAAAATATTTGCAAACCATACATCTGATAAGAGGTTAATATAAAAGATATACAAGGGATTAAACAACTCAATTGTAAAAATATAACCTGATTAAAAAATGGGCAAAGGACCTGAATAGACATTTCTCAAAAGAAGACATACAAACATACAAATGGCCAATAAATAAGGTATATGAAAAAAATGCTCAACATCACTAATCATGAGAAAAATGCAAACCACAATGAGATATCACCTCACACCTGTTAGGATGGCTATCATCAAAAAGACAAGAGATAGCAAGTGTTGGTGAGGATGTAGAGAAAAGGAAATTTTTGTACACTGTTGGTAGGAATGTGAATTAGTAGAGCCATTACAGAAAACTGTATGGACACTCCTCAATAAATTAAAAACAGTAGAACTAATAACATATGATTCAGCAATCACACTACTGGGTATACAGCCAAAGGATATGAAGTCAGTACATTAAAGAGGTATCTGCATTCCCATGTTCACTGCAACTATTCACAATATCCAAGATACATACAACTTAAGCGTCCATCAACAGACGGATAATGAAAATGTGGTATATTACATAATGGAATACTGTTCGACCCTTAAAAAGGAAATCTTGACATTGTGACAACATGGATTAACCTGTAGGACATTATGCTAAGTAAAATAAGTCAGGCAAAGAAAGACAAATACCAAATGGTCTCACTTATATGTGGAATCTAAAAATGTCAAATTCATTGAAATAGAGAATGGTGGTGACCACAGGTTGTGGGGTGGGCGGTTGGGGAAATGTTGGTCAAGGACACAAAAATTCCAGTTAGGAGAAAGAAGTGTAGGATATCTACTGTATATCGTGGTGACTACAGTTAATAGCAACATATTATATATTTGAAAATAGGTACAAGAGTAGATTTTAAGTGTTCTCACCACAAAAACATGGTAAGTATGTGAGGTAATACATGTTAAATCGCTTGATTTAGCCATTCCACAATGTATACATATATCAAAACATCATGTATATACAATTATATACAATTTTCGTGTTGTTTTGTTTCCTTTTTGAGACTGGGTCTCATTCTGTCACCCAGGCTGGATGGAGTGCAGTGGCACGATCTTGGCTTACTATAACCTCTGCCTCCCAGGTTCAAGCCGTCCTCCCACTTCAGCCTCCCAAGTAGCTAGCACTACAGGGTGCACACCACCACGCCCAGCTAATTTTTGTATTTTTTGTAAAGATGGGGTTTCACCATGTTGCCCAGGCTGGTCTCAAACTCCCGAGCTCAAACGATCCACCTGCCTCGGCCTCCCAAAGTGCTGATATTAAAGGTGTGAGCCACTGCACACAGCCTACAATTTTTACTAGTCAATTAAAAGAATTTTTAAAATAAACCTAAATGTAAATAGTCTAAGCACCCTAATTTAAAGGAAGAGATTGTCAAACTGGATTCTAAAAAATTAACAACCACCTATATGGAAACTACAAGAAACCTACTTTACATGTAAAGACTCAGCTGGGTGTGGAGGCTTATGCCTGTAATCCCAACACTTTGGAAGGCCAAGACAGGCAGATCATTTGAGGTCAGGAGTTCGAGACCAGCTTGGACAATATGGCAAAACCCTGACTCTACTAAAAATACAAAAATTAGCCTGGGGTGACAGTTCACACCTGTAGTCCCAGCTACTTGGGAGGCTGAAGCAGGAGAATTGCTTGAACCCGGAGGGCAGAGGTTGCAGTAAGCCGAGATCACACCATTGCACTCTAGCCTGGGTGAGAGAGCAAGACTATGTCTCAAAAAAAAAAAAGAAAGAAAGAAATATAAAGACTCCACAGGACCCTATTCCATGTGCCTCTTCCCTTGGCTGAGTTAATTTGTATCTTTTTACTGTTAAAAACTTTTTAAAATATGAAATACTTAGGGATAAATCTGATATAAGATGTGTAAGATCTACAAGCATTGCTGAGAGAAATTAAAGAAAACCTAAACAAACTGGAGAGAGACACCAATGTTTATGGATCAACGCAATCCCAATCAAAATCTCATCAGGTGTCTGGCAGAAACTGGCACCAAGCTAATTCTAAAATTCACATGGAAATGCTAAATACCTAGAATACTCAAAATAGCTTTGATGAAAAACAATTTGGCAGTACAAAGAGCTCAAAAACATATAGTCAACTGATTTTCAACATAGGTGTAAAGGCAATTCAGTGGAGAAAAAGATAGTCTTTTTTACAAATGTGGGCACAACTAGATATCCATATGCAAAAAAAGCTTGGATTCCTACCTTATACCATATACAAAAAGTAAATCAAAATTGATCACAGAACTAAATATAAAATCTGAACCTATATACCATCTAGAAAAAGCGAGAGAAAATCTTGGTGACCCTGGATTAAGCAAATATTCTCAGACATGACACCAAAAGCTGGAGCTACAAAAGAGTTGCACTTCAAGATTAAGAACTTCTGCTCTTTTAAAGGTACAGTTCAGATAATGAAAAGCTACACAGAAGTAATGTATTTGCAAATCACATATGTAAGACTTCTATCTAGAATATTTAAAGAACTCTCACAATTCAGCAATGAAAGAAAACCAACAACCCAATAAAAATATGTGGAAAAGATTTGAACAAATAAGTCACCAAAGATATACGAATGGCAAAAAATAAGCCCATGAAAATGTTCAACATCATTAGTCATTAGAGAAATGCAAATTCAAACCACAATGAGATCCAACTTCATACCCACTAAGATGGCTGTAATCAAAAAGATAATACCAAGTGTTAGTGAGGATGCAGAGGAACTGGAACCCTCACACATTGCTGGTGGAGATGTAAGATGATACAGGCACTTTAAAAACTGGCAGGTACTTGTAAATTTAGAACATTCACTTACTACGTGACTCAGCCATACTATTCCTAGATATTTACCCAAAAGAAATGAAAGCATATGTTCATACAAAGACTTGGACACAAACTTGAAGTTTTATTTGTAATAGCCAAACAATGAAAAAAATACTCAAATGTGCATCAAAGGTGGATGGAGAAACAGATTGTTGTACATCCATACAACAGAGTACTACTTAGCAATAAAAAGGAATGAACTATTGATAAACAGAAAAGTACAGATTATCTCAAAATTATTATGGCGAAGGCTGACGCAGGAGAATTGCTTGAACCCAGGAGGCAGTGAGCCAAGATCGCGCCACTGCACTCCAGTCTGGGCAACAAAGCAAGACTCCATCTCAAAACAAAAAAATGTATTATTATGGTGAATAAAAGAAGCCAGGCAAAAAAGAATATATACTATGTAATTCCACTTCTAAAAAGAATCTAGAAAACGTCAAGTAATCTATAGTAATAGAAAGCAGATCAGTGGTGGGAGCATGGCATGAAGGAAAGAGCGTGGGATTACAAAGAGGTACAAAGCAGCTTTTGAAGTGATAGATATGTTCATTATCTTGACTGTGATGATGGTTTTATGGGCATGTACATATGTAAAAATGTATCAAATTGTATACTTTAAATATGTGCAACTTATAATATACCTATTTATTAAACTTAAAAACTAAGAGATAAAGAAAATAGCCAAGATGTTCCTAAAGAATAAGATAGCAGACACACAAATATGCATGCACACACACACTCACATAAAGCAACGGGGAAAGGGATAGCTTTTGCAATAAATTAAGTTGGGACAAATGGGTATTCCATATGGGGAAGAAAAGAGGAATCTACCACATACCGAGCACAAAAACAATTCCAGGTGGATAATAAATCTAAATGTGAAAGGTTAAATAAAAGTTCTGAAACATGGGGTAGGCAAACATTACTTAAATAAGTCATAAAAATCACTAACCATTAAGGTTAAGATTGATAAAATTGACTATATTAAAAATAAGATCTTCAGTTCATCAAAAGATACCATAAAATGAAAAGATAACCACAGAATGAGTGAAAATATCTGTAATACACACAACTAACAAAGGACTGAGAATATTCAGAATATATAAAGAACTCTTACAGCTTAACAAGGGAAAGAATGACAACTTCAGAGGAAAAAGACTAGAGTGGAACTGAAAGAGGAGATCCAAATGGTCAACAAACATACGTAAAAGTTGATCAATGTCACTCCTACTTGGGGAAATGTAAATGAAGCCACCATGAAATACTACTACATAACTACCAGACTTGGCAAAATGTTAACAGTCTGGATTTAATTGCATTACCTTGCTAAGGAAAAATTAACTAATTTTTAAAAAATTTAATAACCTGGCAAAATCAAGTGCCGCCATGTACAACAACAAGTTCATTCAGTCCTTGTTGGGACTGTAAACTGTTAAAAACAGTTTTGGAAGGTGGTTTGACATTATTTAGTGAAGCTAAAGATACCTATACCCATTACCTGGCAATTTCTAGGTACAGACCCTACAGAAATGTATGCATATATACACCGGGAAATCTAATACTCATATCAGCATAGTATTAGCCAAAAATGGAAGCAACTCAAATATCAGTCATCAACTCAATCAATATACTATGGTATAGTCATATAATGGAACTCAAAATACAAATGAAAGTGAAGAAACTACAACTATACACAAAGTAGTTGAACATATGAAACATCAGGTTGAGCAAAAAAAGCAAGACTCAAAAGAATACATACTGATTGCATTTACTTTAAAGTGGAAACCAGGTAAACCACAGTATGTTATTTAGTGACATAACTGGTGTTAAAACTACAAAGAAAAGCAATGAAATAACTGCATAACAACCTCTTGAGTTTCTAGGGTGCACCACATTTTTTTTAACCTGAGCAGTTGTTACATAGGTGTTCACTCTAAGTATTTGCTAAAATGTACATCTGTTATATGCGCTGTTCTATATTTGCTATATGGTGCTATAAAATTTTTCAAATGTAAAGAGTCTATGAGATTAATAGATTCAATATTCACCTATGAAATTTGCTATTAACATTTTTTGAATTTATTACAAATGAAACCATAAGCTGTATCATATTAAGTTATCATCTGACATAGCTAATAAGTAGTTAGCTCTTTATTCTACCAGTTACCAGCTATGTGACCTTGGGCAAACTAATCTTTCTGAGCCTCAGTTTCTATAAAATGAGGACAGAAAATAACAGTACTAATTCCAGAGTTATGAGAAGGAAATGAGACATCTATGTAAATACTTCAAACAGAACCTGGCATATAGCAAACAATCATTATGTATAACCATTAAATGGCACTTTAAGATGATGTTTAGACACACGCTACACATTAAGTGACCAATTTCACAAAAGCCAATGTGTTTTCATTGGTTAAAGGAGATGATGGTACCTATAACTGCAATACTAAATCATGCACAAAAGACAATGGACATCTTTCACATCACTTACCATCCAGTGACACCTCCAATGAACAGCTGGGTTGCCACGCTATACTTTTCTGCTGAAGGTCCAGATTCCTGCCCGAATAGCTTACGCCACCATGGCTGCTTCTTAGCAAATTCCGCAAGGTCCAGTGACTCAAAATTTCCGTCAAAGTTTCCTACAAGAAATAATATGTTAAATAAGAAAATATTTACTTTTATAAGAAATCACTACCATACCTAACTAGATTAAAATATATTTAAAGAAACAGAGATAGATATAATACGAAACCTCCAAATATTGTATTTTAAATAGTAAATTTATTCTAAGTTACAATTTTGGAAAATCAGACTAAAATCAGCAAATGCTAATGTCTATATTAGAGGGAAAAACCTAGAAAATCTAGAATTAGTCCTCTAGTTTGTCCTCTCAAATTTAAAAATAACAAAAAAGGCTGGGAATGGTGGCTCACGCCTGTAATCCCAGCGCTTTGGGAGGCCGAGGTGGGCGAATCACCTGTGGTCTGGAGTTCGAAACCAGTCTGGCCAAAATGGCGAAACCCCATCTCTACTAAAAATACAAAAATTAGCCAGGCGTGGTGGCGGGTGCCTGTAATCCCAGCTACTCGGGAGGCTGACGCATGAGAATTGCTTGAACCCAGGAAGCAAAGGTTGCAGTGAGCCGAGATAGAGCCGCTACACTCCAGTCTGGGCAACAGAGCAAGACTCCATCTCAAATAAATAAATCAATCCAAGAAGACCTACAAAAAACTGCCAGTAATGCATCCCAAATGAAACAAATTTGCCCCTTCTCTTCAGGAGTAACTCAATGCTATTCAGTAATCCACAAATTTTCTAAGTACTACGTAGATCTCCAGTGATAATGAAGATGAGAGGTAATGTTTAATTGAGCTCTTACTATTTACTAGGCAATGTGCTAAACATTAATCATGTATATCTAATTAATTGCAAAGAATAAGGTAGGTACTACTTATTAACTCAATTTTATAATTAAGAAATGAAAGCCAGGAACGGTGGCTCACGCCTGTAATCCCAGCACTTTGGGAGGCTGGAGGCAGACAGATCACCTGAGGTCAGGAGTTCAAGACCAGTCTGACTAACATGGAGAAACCCCACCTCTATTAAAAATACATAATTAGCCGGAGGTGGTGGCACATGCCTGTAATCCTAGCTACTCGGGAGGCTGAGGCAGGAGAATCTCTTGAACCTGAGGGGTGGAGGTTGTGGTGAGCCAAGATCACACCATTGCACTCTAGCTTGGGCAACAAGAATGAGACTCCACCTAAAAAAAAAAAAAAAAAAAAAAAGGCGCCGGGCACAGTGGCTTACGCCTGTAATCCCAGCACCTTGGGAAGCCGAGGTGGGCAGATCACCTGAGGTCAGGAGTTCAAGACCAGCCTGGCCAACACTGCGAAACCCCGTCTCTACTAAAACTACAAAAATTAGCTGGGCGTGGTGGCACGCGCCTGTAATCACAGCTATTCGGGAGGCTGAGGCAGGAGACTCACTGGAACCGGGGAGGCAGAGGTTGCAGTGAGGTGAGATTGCGCCATTTCACCCCAGCCTGGGCAACAAGAGTGAAACTCTGTGTCAGAAAAAAAAAAAAAAAAAAAAAAATGAAATGAAGGTTCCAAAGTTAAGTGATTTGCCCAAGCTTGGAGAAAGAATTAACAAAATGTCAATCCCTTTCTCTGTGGGAAGATAATGTCAGGCTCCCCTACTATACCCAGCCCTGTTTCCCTGGAAACACCGCACTAAGAAACGTCTGATATGAAATGTCAGCAATGTACTATTCAAAGCTGTTTACTGTAAAATTGACCTCAAATGATCAACTTCATCTGGCATGGAGTCTGTACAATCTTTTCACACATAATACAATAAACAATAGAAAATTACTACTACCCATGCAAAGGCAAAGCCATATAAAGAAACAAAATTTGTTTAAATAAACGAAATAGAAGCAGGCCAGGCATGGTGGCTCACACCTGTATCCCAGCACTTTGGAAAGCCCAGGGGGCGGATCACTCGAAGTCAGGAGTTCAAGACCAGCCTGGCCAACATGGTGAAACCCTGTTTCTACTAAAAATACAAAAATTAGCTGGGCGTGGTGGCGCACGCCTGCAGTCCCAGCTACCCGGGAGGCTGAGACAGGAAAATCACTTGAACGCAGGTAGCGAAGGTTGTAATGAGCCAAGATTACACACAGCGAGACCCAGCCTCAAAAAAAAAAAAGAAATAGAACAGTGACGATCAAGATGCTGAAGTAAGCAAATAACAATGTTCAAAAACTGCTCAAAAGATTAAACATATATGTAATCGGAGTTCCAGAAGATTAGAAAGAATGGGATAGAAGTAACATTCGGCCTGACAACAAATGATGCCACATGGAAGTCTGGAAATGCAGAAAGGAATGACAGACACTGGAATGGGTAAATAGCTGGATAAATCTAAATGAATACTTACTGTACAAAATAATAATTACAGAAATTTTATACTTCAAAATCAAAGAAAAAAACCAGAATAAAAAGTAGAAAACAGGAATAGAAGGGAATTTCTTCAATCTGATATAGGACATCTATGAAAAATATACAACTGGCCGGGCGCGGTGGCTCAAGCCTGTAATCCCAGCACTTTGGGAGGCCGAGACGGGCGGATCACGAGGTCAGGAGATCAAGACCATCCGGGCTAACACGGTGAAACCCCGTCTCTACTAAAAATACAAAAAATTAGCCGGGCGTGGTGGCGGGCGCCTGTAGTCCCAGCTACTTGGGAGGCTGAGACAGGAGAATGGCGTAAACCCGGGAGGCGGAGCTTGCAGTGAGCTGAGATCCGGCCACTGTACTCCAGCCTGGGTGACAGAGCGAGACTCCGTCTCAAAAAAAAAAAAAAAAAAAAGAAAAATATACAACTAACATCATACTTGATGGTGAAATATGGAACACTTTCCTTTCCCTAAAATTTATTCAACTGCTTTTTGTTTTGTTTTGTTTTGAGACAGGGTGTCACTCTATCACCCACATCGGAGTACAGTGGCACTATCACAGATTACTGCAATTTCAAACTTCTGGGCTCAAGCAATCCTCCCACCTCAGCCTCCCCAGTAGCTGGACTACAGCTGTGCACCACTGTGACCAACTGATTTTTTTTTTTTTTTGTAGACAGGAGGTCTCACTTTGTTGCCTAAGCTGGTCTGGAACTCCTGGCCCCGAGTGATCCTCCCTCCTCAGCCTCCCAAAGTGCTGGGATTACAGGTGTGAGCCACCTCGCCCAGCACTGTACTGGAGTTCCTAGCCAGTACAATAGAAGAAAAGAAATAAAAGTCAAAGAGATTAGAAAGGAGGTACAATAATAATTCTGTCTTCATTGGCAGATAATATAACTGTGTATATAGAAAACCCACAAAAATCTACAAAAAGGTACCAGAAGCAAGGTCACAGATTATAAGACCAATATTAAAAAGTCATTTGAATTTTTACATATTAGAAATGATGAACTGGAAAACAAAATAATTTTAATTGCAAAAATTATGTTGGAATAAATTCAATGAAAGATGCACAAGACCTCTTCACTGTAAACTACAAAACACTGCAAAGAAATTGAAGATGACCTAAAATAACAGGGATATACTATGTTTATGTTTTGCAAGACTCAATATTTTTAAGATGTTCATTCTCTCCATATATTGATCTATATATTCAATACAATCCCAATTAAAAAGTAGGTTTTTTTCTTGTGTTTTTGTTTTTTGTTTTTGAGATGGAGTTTTGCTCTTTTTGCCCAGGCTGGAGTGCAATGGCGCAATCTCGGCTCACCGCAACCTCCTCCTCCCAGGTTCAAGTGATTCTCCTGCCTCAGCCTCCCAAGTAGCTGGGATTACAGGCATGCACCACCACGCCCAGCTAATTTTTTGTATTTTCAGTAGAGACGGGGTTTCTCCATGTTGGTTAGGCTGGTCTCGAACTCCCGACCTCAGCTGATACACCTGCCTCGGCCTCCCAAAGTGCTGGGATTACAGGCGTGAGCCACCGCACCCAACAAAAAAGTAAGTTTTATGTAATTGACAAACTGGTTCTAAAATTCATATGAAGATACAAAAAAACCCAGCTGTGTTCCAGTTACTTCGGCTGTACAACCAATTACTCCAAAACTTCATGAAGCAAAACAATCATACATTATGCTCTCAGATTCTATCAGGAATTCAGTCACGGCACTGTGGTTTGTCTTTGTTTCATGATGTCTGAGGCTTTAGCCAGAAGATTTACAGGCTGGGTCTGAAGACTCTACACTTATTCAGATAGACAGGCAGCTACTCTTTGTGAATCAGTCTAGGCTTCCTCACAGCATAGGAGCAGAGTTCAGGAGGTGAAAGTCCCAAGAAAGGGAGAGAGCAAATGCCGTTATTACTTCCACTACATTCTGTAGGAACAGGCAGTCAGTCACAAGCTCCCATCCAGATTCATGAAGAGGGAATACAGACCCCACCCCTGGGTGGGAGGAGTGTCAAAGTCACTAGGAAAAAGACCACGAGGAATCGTAAATATTGCTGCAATCAGGAAAATACAAACTGCCACAAACGGCCAGAATAATCCTGGGGGCAGGGGCGGGCAGGGGAAAGAGGAGGGTTCAAGGAATTTCAAGGCTTATTATAAAGCTACAGTATAATATACAACTACCTTAATTTCAAGACTTATAAAGCGATGACATTCAATACTGTCAAACTGACCCAAGGATACCCAAATATAGCAATGGAAGAGAATCAAGAATCCAGAAATAGATCCACACATATAGTCATTTGATTTTTAATAACACAGCAGCAAGGTAATTCAATGAAGGAAACAACAAGTGATGTTACAACTACTACATTTTTTTTTTTTTTTTAAACTACTCTCAACCTCTACCTTAAACTATACACAAAATATTCAAGAATTCATTCAGGATATATCACAGATGCCCATTTAGCAGACAAAATATGGATGTTTGAGTACCCCATGGCCTCACAAGTAGTTAAATAATTTATTTTTCTAAAAAATATTTTTCTAAAAAAATAAATTATTTTTCTAATGTAACAGCAAAACATTACAGTTTTGTTTTAATGTAATTTGACCAAGCCCCTTAGATCAACAGGTGGCTCCAGTCAAAAGGGGGAATTAGAGGCTGAGGTGGGAGGATCGCTTGAGCCCAGTTGTGGCTGCAGTGAGCTATGATTGTGCCACTGTGCTGTAGCCTGAATGACAGATCTAGTCCCTAAAAAAGAGAGTAGGGGGGAAGGTGGATTAAATGCGAGATATTTGGTCAGTCATTGGTCAAACACTGCTAAGCACTATGAGAGACAAAGTCAGCCACTAGCCACGTTTATGAGCCCACAAAATCAATGATCACAGTATTATGTGATCATCACTGTGATAACAATTAAAATTCATCTTAACCTCAAAATTTCTCACAACAATTTCCTAGGTGCAAATACCTAATCGACCTATACGTTTAAAGTCAATAAGAGAAGTCTGCTCTGCAGGTAAATACATAATTATCACATTGCACATTCCACCTTCCCAGAGTCATCTAAAATTTAGCGGTGTGCTGGTAAAATGTTTAACAGTTGGCTTTAGGCAAGGGCTGATTTGTAGTGTAGCCAATTTCCACTGTGTATTCATTCATCGTGAGCATGACATTACTGAATTGTGACACCACTGAACCCAGAGTTGGGAAGAGATGCACAGTAGAGCACCATAGTATAGTATCTCCTCCACAGAGATACAATAGATGTATAAATAACCCCAAAAGCAAACCCCAAAAACAATAAAAGATGGTAAATAATAAAAGTGATGAGTTTTTAGTATTTCCACTGCCTTTAACATACTTTATGTAATTTTACTTTTATATAATTGAGTTTTCGATCATGGCTCTGTTTAGCAATGGGATCTGTGAGTCAGTACTAAATTAAATACAACCTAAGCATTCAAAATAGGGTAAGAAGTATAACTTAAAGACGTGCTCCACTGCGAATTACACGGAATCTTTGACTACGCCGACTAAACAGAAGGCTATTCTTAAGTACCATCCCATATGTGCTAGTTTTTCAAAACCAACAATAAAGCAATTGGGGAGGTGCCTTGTACACGGAACGACGCCATGAGGCATTTGAGATGAACGTCCAAAGGGACAAAGAAGCCAGACCGCTTCCGAGAACAGGGACAGAACGTTTCCGTGCTTCAGCTGCCGGGGGCGGCGCCGGAAGGCTGGGTGAGCTCCACTGGAGAAGACACACCGGGGTGGTTAGGCCCCAGACACGCGCGTGACCTTGGCTGGACCCTGGGAGCGGATGGGCCAGGGGCGAGCCCCAAGCGCCCTCCCAGTCCCCGCGCCGCTTTGGGTCCCGGGGGAGCTCGGTCGGGACTGGCGGGCGCTGAGCCCTTCCCCTTCCGGAGCCCAGGAAGGCGGCTCCCCGCGGCGCCGGCCGCGCGCGCGCCCGCCCTTACCTTGAGTGGACGCGGCCATTTCGGTGAGCTTGTCTCGCGAGGACACACGCAGAGGATCTGCGCGGCAGGCCGCGGAGTGGCGCTCAGTTGTCGCCACCACTTGGCTTCCGGCACGTGGGGCAGATGTTTCCATTCCCACAGCGGCAGCGGAAGAGGGCGGGCCGGGCGCGCCGCGCCTGCTTCCAGTCTCCGCAAGCGGCTACATCACAGAGCTCAGCGGGCGGTGTCACAGGCCCCGCAGCCCCGCCCAACAGATGCACCGAGATGCGCGTGCGCAGAAAGCTTCTAGGGGGTGAGGCTCCCTCCCTAGTTCTCCCCCTACTCCCCACCTCAGTCTCCCCAAACCACCCCCCACTGTCCCCCATTTTCCCCCCTCCACCAACCGCGGCCGTCGGGGCTCGCTCGCTAAGTACCTGGAGGCGAGTTCCTGACGCGACTGCGACTCAATCCTCACCTGGTGAAGAATATTTTACCTATGACTCACTGAAAATAAAGACGGCTGAGTGACCCTGTTTGCTCATGTAAACATTGAACAAATATTTATCGGCTCCTGCGATGTGCCCTACTCTTTTAGTGGAGGAAGACACATTTTATTTATGTATTTAATTTTTCTTTTGAATTTTACATGTGAGTTATACTTAATAAAACTGACTTCAAAATATATCTTCAACAGAAAATTCAGCAAGTTTCTATTATGTTAGTTAAAACAGCCAGTCTTTTCCTTTACTTTAAAAAATTATTCATAAATGTAATTAGTGAATGATAATAAACAGTGATATCTGATCCACTACTTTAGGAGTGACACAATCAAGCTATTTTCTTTATAATCACTGTGCTATTGTTTTCTTTTTCTTTTCAATTATACTGCTTAATATAGGATTTTGTAACACCATAGGAGTTGAGTAAAAATAAATCGGTAGTTGTGTGGCTGTAGGCAAGCCATTTAACCTCTCTGTACCTCAGTTGCTTTATCGGTGTCCACATTGCCGTGTTGTCATGAGGATTAAATCAGATAGCCTATGTAGCACCTGGCAGAGAATTTATCACCCTGTACTGTAACTGTCTACTTTTCTGTTTCCTCTATTGCACTGTTATTCCCAGAGGATTGGGAACTGGGATTTCTTCAGTTCTGAGGCATAGAAGTATAGCATAGTGGTTAGGAGCATGACTTCTGGAGCCAGAGTACATGGGTTTGAATGCTACCACTCACAAGCTGTGTGACCACGGGGAAGTTGCCTAACCTCTCCGTGCTTCAGTTAAAATGAAGGTAAGAGTAGTACCTGTATTTAAAAGCACCTCGGGCCGGGCGCGGTGGCTCAAGCCTGTAATCCCAGCACTTTGGGAGGCCGAGGCGGGTGGATCACGAGGTCAGGAGATCGAGACTATCCTGGCTAACATGGTGAAACCCCGTCTCTACTAAAAATACAAAAAACTAGCCGGGCGTGGTGGTGGGCGCCTGTAGTCTCAGCTACTTGGGAGGCTGAGGCGGGAGAATGGCGTGAACCTGGGAGGCGGAGCTTGCAGTGAGGAGATCACGCCACTGCACTCCAGCCTGGGAGACACAGCGAAACTCCGTCTCAAAAAAAAAAAAAAAAAAAAAAAAAAAAGCACCTAGAATAGTTCCTGGCATGTAGTATCAGCTGTCATCTCTGCATCCTTGTACCTGTTGGAGAGGAGTGTTTATCAAAGGGACTTCTTGCCGCCTGTTTCCAAACCAGTCAACAGTATACCAATTGCTCCTGAACACATTCTTGTTTGTGCAGAACTGAGCTCAATGATAACGTTTTTATAGCAACCCTGATCAAGTTTCTTCTCATAAGCTTTTACACTTTGAGGCCCCTGTGGGAGACCTCACTCTCCCTAATACACATTAACCTGAGTAGGGTGTTTGAGCTCACCATGGCTACATTCTGATGTAAAGATTCTATACCTGGGCCAAATGTAACCAACCCGGAAAAGTGTTAGGTTAAAAACAAGACAAAATAAATAAATGAATAAATGCCAGGTGGTTATGAGTGCTATTGAGAAAAATATCAGTAATGCAGGTAGGGTAAAGAGCTTACAACATAAATGTGGTGTTCCATATTTAAACCTCATTCAACAGGCAAGATTTGAGCTGAAATGCGAAGGAGTTGTGGGAGAGGAACTACGTGGAAATCTAGGGGAAAAGAAATAGCAACTATTGAGGTCCAGGGGCATGAGTGTGCTTGGTATTTTAGGGAAGAGTAAGGAGACCAGTATAACCAGAGTGAGATGAGACTACAGAGGTCAGGAGAAAGGGCATGCCAACCATGTGGGATGCTCTAGTACTTAGGCCATGGTAAAGATGTAGGGTTTTACCCTGATGGAGGTCAGAAGCCATTGGAGGATTCTGAGAAGAGGAGTGGTAGGATTTGCTTTATAGTTTTAAATTATAACTATAAATTATAGTTTTTAAAACAATAGTTGCCTAACCTCATGTTTTATGTAAAACTATAGTTTTAAAAACTATAAATTCCTCACACTAGCAGCAGTGTGGGGGGCAAGTGCAGAAGCAGAGAGACTAACAGGTTGCTGGTTACTCTTGCTAGTGCAAGTGAATTCTACAATCTTCGACAACATCCAGAACTTCTCTTGCTGCTGCCAATCAGGAAGAGGGTTGTAGTAGGCTAGGAATAGGAGCACAAATTAAAGCTCCTGTTCACTTTGACTTATCCATCCCTCTCCTCCTTTCCTTAAAGGTTCTGATTAAAGCAGACTTCTCATGCCCCTACTGCTCTCAGAAGTGAATGGGTTAAGTTTAGCAGCCTCCCTTTTCCTACTTCAGTTCTTCCTGTGGCTACTTCCCACTGATAAAAAAGGAAGCAATCCTGTCGGTTACTGCTTAGTGCTAAGCACATCCAGTGTGTAAAGTTCCTTTAAATCAGAAATTTTACTTTTTTCCCCTCCTGAGAGCTAAAGATATTTTAAAGAAGAATTAACCTTTTGCTTCTTCAGTTGAACATTTGTGGCAATAAGTCATGCAAATAGAGCTCTCCACCTACTTCTTTCTGTGCCTTTTGCGATTCTGCTTTAGTGCCACCAGAAGATACTACCTGGGTGCAGTGGAACTGTCATGGGACTATATGCAAAGTGATCTCGGTGAGCTACCTGTGGACACAAGGTAAAGGCATGTTCTGTGGGGTCTGATGAGGGGCCAGGATTGTGGGGGTGTAAGTCTGCTTGGAGGAAGGTGCAGACATCGGGTTAGGATGGTTGTGATGCTACCTGGGCCCCAAAGAAACATTTCTGAGTAAGTTGTGCTCACATCTGTGTTATTAGCACAAATGCTAATTGCCAGTTCTTTTCATAGGTCTGACCTATTTGTTGATATTTTGTTCTGTTTTGTCCAGTGCTCCTCTTTGTCACATGCTGCTCCTCCAGAATCTAGAGACTGGAGTATAGGGAGGTTGAAGGGACAAAGACAAAACTTCCTTCTGCCTGCCCAAGCTTCCATAGAGAGAAGGCAATGAAATCCAATCAATATCACACACGAGTTTCATGTCTGGGTCTCTTGTGTGTACATGCGATGTGTGTTTTTTAAATATCTTTTCTACTTTGGGTGTAAGGATAATATGAGCCATGAGTTCAGAAGCTTTTCATGTTTGGGGCTTTCTGGTGCATTTAGGGAGAGTACTAAATAACTATCAATATTGTCTATGGTCATCAGTTGATTCAGATTTTTCTACCTCTTCTTCAGTAAATATTGGTATATTTTTGTCTATATTTTGGTCTATATTTTCATAGAAAGAAATCTACTATCCCTAGGTTTGATAATGTATTGGTATCAAGTTACATGTGAGTCTCTTGTGATTTTGTTAAACTGTTCTGTGTCTGTAGTTATATTTCCTTTTTCATTTCTTATGTTGTATATGTTCTCTTCTCTCTTTTAAAAATAATATTTCCAGGAGTTTTCTTGATTTTATTGGTCTTGTCAAGAATTTTCTTTTGGTTTGATTTATCAAATCTCTTTTTTCTTTGTGTTGCATCAGTTTCTGCTTCTACTTTCATTAGTTCATTCCTTCCTTCTAATTTCCTTTGGTTCATTTTGTTGTTCAATTTTTGCTTATTGAGTTGAATGTTGAAATCATTTATTTTATATTTTGTTTTGTCTTCTTTAAATGTGTATTATAAAGATTTAAATATAATACATAGATAGTGGTTATGTAAACATTAAATGTGGTCATATTGTACATACTTTATAGTCTTTTTGGTTCTTTCTGTTTGGCTCCCCACCCTCTTTCCACATGAGTCCCCTTTTCCCCCACCTCAACTGGGTAACCCCGGTATGATCATATATATTCACATACACATACACACAGACAAAGGTTTTCTTGGACACTATTTGTTTTATAAAATTAGGACATTGTACACACATTTCTCACTCATTAACACCTGCTAGAACTGTAAGTCAATTGGCATAGCCTTAATTCATTATATTTATTGGCTATATAAGATTCTATGGTATGGCTGTATCTACGTTCACTTTATTCCAGTTTTTGGCTACTATATCCTATATCATTGCATACTGGTGCTTTTACTTCTGTCGAACTAATTTGCAAGAGGAATATTAATGGAACGAAGGGAATGTTTCCTTCTAAGTTTTAATTTCCAAAGAAGCCAGAACTTTTCACACATTTCTACCATCGAAGTATGAAAATGGCCTTCTCTCTGCACTCACGTAGTGATAAGTTTTATCCTGTTTTTAAAATTTGCCAATTTTACAGGTGTGGAGTGATATTACATCATTACTTTCATTGTGTTATTTTTATTTCTAGTAACTTGAGCATCTTTTTAAATGCTTGTTGGCTATTGAATTTATTTGGGGGATTTAATTAGTCATATGCTTTGCCCATTATTCTTTGGACTCTTTCATTTAAAAGAAAATTAGGAGAACCCTTTTATTATTACAAGTATTAACTCTTTGTCATGTATATTGCAGTTTCCCCCAAGATCTATTGTTTGTCTGTTGACTTTGTTATAACTTTTACCAAAACAGTTTTTAATTTTTATAAGCAGAAATATATTTTCTTTCATGTCTTCAGAGTTGGCAAGGTTGGTTAAAAATGTTTCCCACACCTCAAGATTGTACGTGTAGTCTCCCAGATTTTCTTGCAAAATGTTTACTGTTTTGCTTTTTATATGCATTGCTTCAATTATCTGCTAATTACTTTTGTCATATGGCATGAGAGAGGGATTTGTCTAGTTTTATTTCCATCCAGATCAATAGCCTATTATGATGGCACCTTTTGCCACTGATTTGAATCAACACATTCATCATATAAAGTTCTCATATATATTAGCATATATTTCTGGATTCATTAGGCTGTTTCACTAATCTAGTATTATCTTGCTATGCCAATACCATAGTGATTTGATTACAGTGAGCCTATGATATCTTCTGATATCTAGTGGGTGAAAGCAATCTTCACTATTCTTTTTGTACCTTTCTTAGCTATTCTTAGACACTTTATTCTTCCACATAAAACCGTTAAGATATTTTTCAAATTAAAAAGATCCAAGCCCTGTTGTGATTCTAACTGAAATTTCATTAAACTCATACCTTAATTTTATTAATATAATAAATTTAAATATTTTTCTTATTACATTTATCTCTATGTATTTTATAAGTGTGATGCTATTGTTAATAAGATAGTTTTCTCCTATTTCCATTTATGAGTGCTTAGTACCAGAATAGAGATAAGCTATTGGTTTGTGTTTATTCAGCTTTTTCTTTTGAGGCAGGGTCTCATTTTGTCACCCAGGCTGAAGTGCAGTGGAGTGATCTCACCTCACTGCAGCCTTGACCTCCTGGATTCAAGCAGTTCTCCTGTCTCAGCCCCGCAAGTAGCTGGGACTACAGGAGCAGGCCACCATGGCCGGAAAATTTTTGTATATTTTTTAGAGATGGGTTTTTGCCATGTTACCCAGGCTGGTTTTCAGCTCCTGAGCTCAAGCAATCTGCCCACCTCAGCCTCCCAAACAGCTAGGATTACAGGTTTGAGCCACTGCACCCAGCCATTGTATATTCATCTTAAATCTAGCTACCTTGCCAAATTCGCCTATTAACTCTAGTAATTTTACCCTAAAGTCTCTATGAGTATTGAATCATATCATCAGTGAAATGGGACAGATTTTAGCTCATTTCCAATGTTTATAGCCAGTTATTTCATTTTCTTATCTTACTGAATTTATTAGAAAACAGGAGAAAATGTTAAATAATAACAATGAAAGTGAACATTCCTTCTACTCTATGTTTACTTGAAATAATTTTTGTATTTTGCTATTTAGAGTAACATTTGCTGTTTTGGTTTTTGCAAATGGTACTTGTTACTTCTATTCTCATTTGCCACAAAATATTTATCATAAATAACTTTTCAGTAGCTGGTATCATCTGAACTGTCTTCTTTGATATGTTGATAAATTATGTTAATAGATGTCCTGACACTAAATACACTTACATTCTTGGAGTAAAATCTGCTATTCATGTAATTTGATTATTAGTGGGTTCTATGTGCTACTATTTCTTTAGACACTGTGTGCCTTTGAATGTGGGATTGATCTATAACTTTTTTCTTTTTTTACTATTATTAGTGGATTTTCACGCTCAGCCTACTAATAATAGTAAACAAAGTTTTGTTGGCTTTATCAAATGAATTGATGAGTACTCCATCTTTTTCTATTGCTTAGAATAGCTTAAGTAACATTAGAATTATCCATTGTCTAAAAGTTAGGCGAGACTCACTTATGAATCCATTTGGTCCTAGTGACATTTGCAATGTCTTTAATCACCCCTCCAGGCTCTTCTATGATAATCAGTCAATTCAAGTTTCAACTTCTAATAATTATATACCTTTCTAGGAAGTAACTTTATTTATTTTTTCAATTTTGTTGTGACAGTGTTGCATGTAGCACTCACTCATGATTCTTTTACTCCACATTATTTGTAGTTATGTGCCCTTTCTTATTCCTAAATTCCTCTATCTTTGCTATTTATCTTTTCTCCTTGAATAAGTTTGCCAGTGATTTGTCTATTTTGTTGCTGGTGGTGCTCTTTTCGAAGAATGAGCTTTTGGATTTATTTTTTTTTCTAGTTGGTATAAAGCATTTTTATTTTCACTGAGCAGGAAAAAAAGCTATTGATTCATTAACCGCGTTGCTTTATTGGCATGTAGCTATGCACTGTTCACACATTAATATATAACTCCTCAGTCTGTTTTATTTTGTCCGATGGGAAAACATGAACAGTGAGATTTCTTATGCAAAAAGTGAACAGCTCAACTACACTAACTCCATATACTTTTATTAACATTCCAGAGACTTGTCCTCTCAACATGATCTGACCTCTGCTGGATAACTTTTCAGGAAAAGTATTTTCTGATCAGTGGAGCTTGGAGATATAAATAAGCAATCGGCCAAGTATGGTGGCTCATGCCTGTAATCCCAGCACTTTGGGAGGCCGAGGTGGGCAGATCACCTGAGGTCGGGAGTTGGACACCAGCCTAGCCAACATGGTGAAACCCCATCTCTACCAAAAAAAAAAAAAAAAAAAAAAATTAGCTGGGCATGGTGGTGCTCGCCTGTAATCCCAGCTACTCAGGAGGCTGAGGCAGGAGAATCACTTGAACCCAGGAGGCGGAGGTTGCAGTGAGCTAAGATCACACCACTGCACTCCAGCCTGGGCAACACAGTGAGACTCCATTTCAAAAAAAAAAAAGCAATATCTCTCATATACATTAACTGGACCCCAACTTTCCTAAAGTTCATCCCAAAGCTGAAGTTCATGAAGGCACTTGTTGTCAAACTAGTTCATGAATCACTCGAGAAGCTTATTAAAATTTAGATTCCTAGGCCCCATCCTCAGCAAACTATTCCATGTAGTGGAAACCAGCAATGGTGCATCAACACTCTCTCATGCTTGGAATTGCTCTGACTTCAATTTTCCGTGCATATCTCTGGCCTTTTTTGCCTCTCTCTTTTACTTTTAAGGACCCATGTGATTACATTGGGCTGACCTGGATAATTCAGATTACTCTCCCCATCTCAAGGTCAGCTGATCAGCACCCTTAATTCCATCTTCAAAGTTTTAGTTTGCCACATAATGTATTTTTGGTCATCACACCAAGGAGCAAAGGTGATGTGGGCCAAATTTTTACCTGCCACAGGTATAGTTTACATATAATGCAGCACATCAGTTTTAAATGTGCAGTTTGATGAGTTTTGACAAATGCATACACTTGCGTAACCACCACCCTAATCAACATGCATTTACATCAACCCTCCTGCAACTTTTTAATGAGTCTTTCCCACTGACCTGGCCTCAGGCAATAAACTGCTATCTGGAAATTACCGATTTGTTTTCACATGTTCTAGAATTTTACATCAGTGGAATCATACGGTATGCATTCTTCTATGGCTTTTTTTCTTCAGCATCATGATTTGGAAATTCATGCAGGTTGTTGCATAAAGTATTTCTATCCTTTTTATTGCTGATTACTGCTCCATTATGGGATTATATCACAATTTGGGGTTATTTCCAGTTGGGGCAAATACAAATAAACCTGCTGTGAACAGTGTTCCACCTGTTTTGTGTGAACATCTATTTTCATTTATCTTAGTTAAATATCTAGGAGTGGAATTGCTGGATCATATGGTAAGTGCATGTTTAACTTTAAAAGAAACTGCCAGACAGATTTCTTTTTTTATTTTTTTTTTTTTTTATTTTTTTTTTTTGAGACGGAGTCTTGCTCTGTCACCCAGGCTGGAGTGCAGTGGCCGGATCTCAGCTCACTGCAAGCTCCGCCTCCCAGGTTTATGCCATTCTCCTGTCTCAGCCTCCCGAGTAGCTGGGACTACAGGCGCCCGCCACCTCGCCCGGCTAGTTTTTTGTATTTTTTAGTAGAGACGGGGTTTCACCGTGCTAGCCAGGATGGTCTCGATCTCCTGACCTCGTGATCCGCCCGTCTCGGCCTCCCAAAGTGCTGGGATTACAGGCTTGAGCCACCGCGCCCGGCCCAGATTTCTTGAATGTACCATTTTATACTTCCACCTGCAATGCATGAGAGTTCTAGTTGCAATATATCCTGGACGACATTTGATGTTGCCAGTACTTAATGACTGCATAGTGGTATCTCACTATACTTTTTTTTGAGATGGAGTCTCATTCCATCACACAGGCTGGAGTGCAGTGGCGCAATGTCAGCTCAACATCTGCCTCCTAAACTCAAGCAATTCTCATGCCTCAGCCTCCTGAGTAGCTAGGACTACGGTCACACGCCACCACGCCCAGCTAATTTTTGTATTTTTAGTAAAGATGGGGTTTTGCCATGTTGGCCAAGCTGGTCTCAAACTCCTCGCCTCAAGTGATCCACCTGCCTCAGCCTCCCAAAGTGCTGGGATCACAGGCTTGAGTCACCGTGCCTGGTTATACTTTTAATTTGCATATCTCTGATGACTAAAGATGTTGCATATGCTAATTAGCCACTCCTATATCTTCTTGGAAGTGTCTATTCAAATCTTTCATCCTTTTTTTTAAACGTAGTTTCAACTTTTATTTTAGACTGAAGAGGTACATGTGCAGGTTTGTTACATGAGTATGTTGCGTGATGCTGAAGTTTGGGTTACGAATGAATGATCCTGTCACCGAGGTAGTGAACATAGTACCCAATAGGTGGTTTTTCACTCCTTGCTACCCTTCCTCTTCCCTCTTTCCTCTAGTAGTCCCCAGTGTCTATGATTCTATGTCCATGTGTTCTCATCATTTAGCTCCCACTTATAAGTGAGAACATATGGTATTTAGTTTTCAATTCCTGTGTTAAATCACTTAGGATAATGGTTTGGCCAGTTTTTAATTGGGTTGTCTGTCTTGTTATTGTTGAGTTTTGATAATTCTTTATATATAATTCTTTATATATATACTTTTCAGATATACTTGTTTTGAATATTTTTTTCTAATCTATGGCTTGCATTTTCATTTTCCAAATGGTGTCTTTCAAATAGTGGAAATTTATAGTTGTAGTTAAGTCCAATTTAGCTTTTTTTCTTCTATGTTTCATGCTTTTTTTCCCCTGTCCTAGGAAATCTTTGCCTACCTCAAGTTCACAAAGCCTTTCTTCTGTTTTCTTCTAGAACTTTTATCATTTTAGGATTAGTATTTAGGTTTATAATACATTTTGAGTTAAATTTTCGGTATGGTGTGAAAAGCTTTTCTTTCTCTGTTGAATTCCATTGGCACCTTTGTAGAAAATTAAATGACTGTATATAGGCAAATCTGTTTGTGAATTCTCTAGTTCCATAGATGTGTGTGTCTGTGCTTTGTTTCTTTAGATTTTCTTTAATTTCCCTCTAGGATATTTTGTAGCCTACAGAGTACTTCTTGGAAGAATTTTATTAATTGTATCCCTAAGTATTTTGAGGGATTTGATGCTATTGTTAATTGTATCATTTTTATTTGTTTTCATTTTTCAATCATTTGTTACTAAAATGTAGAAATTCAGTTGATTTTTGTATATTGACCTTGTTCACTCTAATCTTGTTAATTTGCATTTCAGCTCTAGTAGCATTTTGCACTTCTTTTAGAATTTCTACATATACAATAACGTTGTCTGCAAATGAAGACAGTTTGCTTCTTCCTTTCCAAACTGGATGCTTTTTATTTTTATTTTTTTCATGCCTTACTGCACTGGCAAGAGCTTCCAGTACAATGTTAGATAGAACTGATAGCAGAATCCTTGTCTTGTTCCTGATTTCAGAGGGAAAATATTATTTTACCATTAAGTACAGTTACTTGTAATTTTTTCACAGATGCTCTTTGTCACATTGAGGACGTTTCCTTCTATTCTTGGTGTGAGAGTTTTTATCAAGATTTGATGTTGGATTTTGTCAAATGCTTTTTCTGCATCTATTCAAATGGTCATATGGTTTATCTTGTTTATTCTGTTACGGTGAATTACCTTGATTGATTTTTTAATGAGGAACCAGGTATATATTCCCAGGGAAAAAAATCCACCTGGTTGTGACATATTATATTGGTAATATTTTCGCTATGGACTGAATTGTCTCCACCTCCTCCCGCCCCAAATTCATATGTTGAAGTCCTAACTCTTGATGTAACTGTATTTGGAGATAGGGCTTTTAGGAGGTAAACAAGGTTAAATGAGGTCATAAGGATGGAGTCCTAATCTGATAGGATTGGTGGCCTCTTAAGAAGAGAGAAAGTTCTCTCTCCATACTCATGCACTGAGGAAAAGCCATGTGAACGTACAGCAAGAAGGCAACCATCTACCAGCTGGGAAGAGGGCTCTCACTAGAAACTGACCACGCTGGCACCCTGATGTTGGATTTCCAGCCTCCAGAACTGTGAGAAAATAAGTTTCTGTTATTTAAGTCACCCAATCTCTGGTATTTTGTTATGGAAGACCTGGCCAACTAAAACTGTTTTGTTAAGAGTTTTGGTGGTGGTGATGGTGGTTTTTTAGTTTTTGCGTCTGTGTTCATGATGGATATTTGACTGATTTTCTTATAATGTCATTGTCTGGTTTTGGTATAAGAGTGGTATTAGTCCGTTCTAATGCTGCTATAAGAACATACCCGAGACTGGGTAATTTATAAATGAAAGAGATTTAATGGACTCACATTTCCATATAGCTGGGGAGGCCTCACAAACATGGTTGAAGGCAAAGGAGGAGCAAAGGCACATCTTATGTGGCATGGTGGCAGACAAAAGAGCATTGTACAAGGGAACTGCCCTTTATAAAACCATCAGATCTCTTGAGACTTATTCACTCTCATGTGAACAGCATGGGAATAAATTCCATCTGAGCTGTTGAATTTAATAGTATAAAGTTCAGAATATTTCCTTATCATTTTTTCACTCCTTCGAGGTATGATTTACGTACTGTAAAAATCACCTATTTTCAGTGTGGAGATTTTTTTCCTTTCCTAAATCTTTACTGTGGTTTTGCCTATTCTGAATATTTCATGTAAATGAAGGGATAAAATATGTGGCCTTTTATGTCTGGCATCTTTTGCTTAGCATGTTTTCAGGATTCTTCCATTTTTGCAGAATGACAGAGGAGTTAAAATAAGAAAAGAAAGATATAGTAAGAATGAAACTATTTTCATTTTTTAATTAAAAAAATCTTCCATGTTGTAGTATGTATCAGAATTTAACTCCTTTTTATGGCTGAATAATACTCCATTGTATGGATAGACCACATTTTGTTTATCCATTCATCTGTTGATGGACTTTTGGATTGTTTCCCCTTTTGACAATTATGAATAATGATGCTATAGAACATTCATGTACAAGTCTTTGTGTACATGTGCTTTTATTTCTCTTCAGAATATACTTAGGAATATAATTGCTAGGTCACATGGTAATTCTATGAAGTAGAGGCCCAGATTATCAGTAGCCTGGCATCTAACTAAACAACCATTTATCCATTAAAGTTAGTCTTGTTAACAATTAATATTGAGATAATTTTACTTCATACACTATGTATATTTTAATGTCCATCTAGCATGCAGCCTGAGGCCAGAGAATAATAGTTTGAGTTGAATTGAATAGAATACATCATTAATTTATTATCTAGCTTTCTATTGTTGTATAGGCAGTCACATGTATTTACCAGAAAAAAGTTGATAGAATTTTTATTTTGATGAAACCCTTTTACACTTTAGATTATTTTGATACTGATTAACAGGATAAGCTGACTCTGGACACATCCTGACAGCCTCTGCCAAGGTTTGAAATAAACAGCTGGGAAAATTCAGTTTTATATTATCTGTTCCTGCAGCTGCTCAGTTTCTTCTAACCATGGGTCAGGGAATATAATAGGTTTTCTGATTAGTTTTAGATAAAATGTAAAAGAACAGTTCATGTCAAGGACAATGGTTGCCAAATATATTTGGCAGGATTTCTATATTGAATCCCAAGGGAAATACACAAACAAAACCCCACAAAAGTTAGGAAGGAGTAAAACCCAGGAATCCTGGAACATTTTGTCGCTTACTATGCAGATTAGCCTGAAAGTGTGAGACAGGCAAATAAATCACATGTTTCTGCCACAGTGGAAAATATTCACTCAGATGGCAAAGGTCTCAGGCTGGGGAGCTGGATATTGTCCTGTAATAGTTTCATCTCAGAACTGAACCACACACTTGGAGGGTGTTAATGCTCTTAGGAACGTCTAGTAATTCCGTTTGAATAGAGTCCTGTCCTGAATCACATACTGTCTCACAATCTTGTTTCTCTATCAATTATGTGTTTTCACTCTTCCCTCAGAGAGGGAAAAAGTGTTTCTGTGTGCTCTTGATCCTGTTCCCTTTCTGATCTTCCAATCTCTTGCTCTAGAACATATTTTATATGTGTCTTATATCTTCATTTTAGTCAGAAGCATTTTATTTATTTATTTATTTATTTATTTATTCATTTATTATTTTTTTGAGACAGAGTCTCACTCTGTCCCCCAGGCTGGAGTGCAGTGGTGTGATCTTGGCTGACTGCAACCTCCGCCTCCTGGGTTCAAGCGATTCTCCTGCCTCAGCCTCCTGAGTAGCTGGGATTACAGGCACGCCCCACCACGCCCGGCTGATTTTTGTATTTTTAGTAGACAGGGTTTCATCATGTTGCTCAGGCTGGTGTCGAACTCCTGACCTCAGGTGATACTCCTGCCTTGGCCTTCCAAAGTGCTAGGTTTACAGATGTGAGCCATTGCGTCTGGCCTTTAATCAGAAACATTTAAAGTGAAAGCACTGTGGTAACTTATGTTGAAATACCTTAGAAACCAATGGAAACTGCACAGAGAGGGGGTAGGATAGACTCAGTGGAACCAAGGATATAATGTGGAAAAAGGAGAAAGGTAGCAAACTAGGGATGAGTTGGTGAATGTGAAAGGGCATAATAATGTTAAATGACTAAAAACTACATAGGCTTATGTTAAGACTAGTGCCGTGGAAATGTTTAGAGGTAGATGACATTAAAGTGTGTTTAAATATAAATTAATGTTACAGGTTGTGTTCCCTAGATGTAGACTCTGAGATGAAGATTAACATACAGGAATTTTATTTGGAGTGTTCTTGGGATCAACACCTGAGGAATCAGGGATAGGCAGAGGGAGAAGCACGCTGCCGGGTAGGCTCCAGGACAGCCTTGTTGGACCTTACAGGGAGCTCTGGAGCTGGAATGAACCTTCCAGGTTGGACCAACATGTCCAGGCCTCTGTGTCCCTGCACTGAGCACTCGTGAAGTACTGTCCATCCTGGGACAGGGCAGAGTCGGCCCTGGGAAGAGGCGTGGTCTGCCCAGAGAGGGGGTGGGGCCTGTCCTGGAAATGGGCGGGGCATGCCCTGGTAGAGGGGCGTGGTCTGTCTTGGGAAGGAAGGCGTGCGGCCCCCACAGGCAACATTCCTCTGGGGCAGTCCCTGCGCACACCTCAGCGGAGGTGAAGGCTGACTTCCCACATTCAGCGGCTGGGACTGGGGAGTTCTCTCCTAGGCTGCCATCTGGGCGCCCCTCACCCTCGGTGCTGCTCAGCTCCAGGTCGTCGTGGGTTCAGGGCTCAGCTGCACGCTCCTGCCCGCGCCCTGGGCGTGATGGCACCCCCAGCCCCTGCCATTCTTCCCCCTCGCCCCCTCTCCCCACCATTGCTCTGCATTGCCCTGGGTTAGCCCAGCGGGGCCAGGTGGCTCCCCGCCCTACACTCTAAACCGCCGGTCCCAGAGCTGCAAGGAGGGGCGGCACAGACTCCCCACGTGGCTCATTAGGGATGGTGGTAATCAGAGTTCTTTTGCTGCCACTCTTTGATACCCAAACCCTATGTAATCTTCTTACTGGGGACACAGAATCATCTTTGAATTCATACATATACAGCACCTTGGAGGCTGGCCCTCCATCCTCACAGAGACCTGCCTCCAAGCTGGAGTTTTACCTGTGCCTGGTTGAGGACCCACTCCCTCATCTCTTTTGCTGTACAGTGATTCCCCAGGTCTACACGGTGTTATATGGAATTCCACATCAGTGAATCAAATCCTCTGTAAGATTTCAGATAGTGGTGCTGGCTAAGGCCCTGCAGGGAGGAAAGGCTAAGCTATGCCAAGATTAGGTATGTCAATGAAGTCCTGTCCTTTCTAGGAGGGAAGGAGTCCAGTGTGTCTGGCCACCGAAAAGCTGGTTTCTCTCTGTGATGGACAATACCATATTGCAGCAGTCCCCAACCTTTTTGGCACCAGGGACTGGTTCCGTGGAAGACAATTTTTCCAGAGACTGGTGGGGGGGTTGGGAATGGTTACGGGATGAAACTGACCACCTCAGATCATCAGGCATCAGTTAGGTTCTCATAAGGAGCACAAAACCTAGATCCCTTGCATATGCAGTTCACAGTAGCATTCGCACTCCTATGAGAATCTAATGCGGCAGCTGATCTCACAGGAGGCAGAGCCCAGGCGCTAATGCAAGTGATCAGGAGCCGCTGTAAATACAGATGAAGCTTTGCTCCCTGCCTGTTGCTCACCTCCTGCTATGTGGCCCCATTCCTAACAGACCACGGACTAGTACGGTCAGCGGCCCAGGGGTTGGGCCCAATATGGCATATTGGGAGCTCAGCATTGGTTTTTGTTGCTGGCAGGTTGGACTTTGGTGGCAACAGTAGCTAAATCAGTTTTAGTCAGTAGGAAGCCACACTTTTGGGTCCGTGCATAAATTCTCTCCCTGATGCTATAGCCACTTAGCTCACATCTTGCCAGTACTGGGATGGCCTATGCAGAGGCTGGCTGATGTTAATTGCCAGAGTCATTTTTATCTGTGTTGTTGGTTAGTGCTTCCTTCATGGTGGATGCTTTCTGTTGGCATTAACGTATTACGTGGAGACTTTTCTAGTTTGTGTCCACTCACTAATATGCTTTTTGTCCCAACTTTTTACTGGAAGAGATTCCTTATCAGTACGCTGGGCCCTGGCCTTCAGCCAGTACAGAAAGTCATTTGTCAAGGCCTTCAGTTGGCAGACGTGCTCCCTGGACTACACGCTTTCTCGGGTGTCCCAGAAACCCTGCAATGGAGTGAAATGCAGGGCTACGTGGGAGAGCAGGGAGGCGAGAATTAAGTCAGCCCCACCTTTGCCCAACTCAGTGGGTCTCCTTGAGAGAGGTTTGCAGTTTCGAGGATACTTTTCAGCCAATCTGCTGCGAGATCCTGTGAAGGGGTGTGAAGGGTCTTCCTCTGTGACTGTAGATTGGCCAGTCTCTCCTTGTGTGTCTTAACAGTTTTCATTACACTTTATGTGAATCAATGCAAAACTGCTAGGTTTAAACCGCTCACCATTTTAGGGATCCCTTCTGGATTTTACCTTCCTTAAGAGGAAATTTTCCTCCTTTCCTCAGTTCATCCTTTCTGCCTTGGCTTTGACATGGTCTGGAGGCCACAGAGCCTCCTCCTGAGAGCCTCTCTCTGGTGTGTCTCTTTGTGTCTGTCCATCGCTCTCCTCTGGATCATTCCCTGTGGTTCCTGTTGGGCGTGGCTCCCATAAACGCACATAGCAGGGTCTGCTTTGTCTGCAACCTGATGCATTGTTATTTTCCACCAAAACTCGCAGTCCAAACATAACATTTCCGGGCCACACTCTTTGTCAGAGCTCCAGGGACACAACCCTGGGGACCTGCTGGAAGGTGCCAGCGTGACGTGTGCCTAGATGTGTTTTCCCTCAGTTACCACCTCGTTCCTGTGGTTCTGGTGGCTGGAGGGTGACTGCGTGCTTCACGAAGGAGGTCCTTACTGCTTCACATCCACCCTTTTCACGGAAAGCCCTTTGTCACATGTTTTCAGTGTTTCTAAGCGATTTTCTGCCAATCTTGTCTGCTAAGATTGTGGGGCAGTGTTTCCACAAATTTATAGCTGGCAGTGAATTGTCCCAAAGCAAATCAGACGGAATAAAATGTTTCCAACATTATTCAAATGCTGACAACTTATGTGCTTCCTTGGGCGATTTGACAACTTTTTAAACACACGAATAAAAATTATTGTCTGCTTCTTTCTCCTTTTTCTTTCTTTTTTTTCTGGCATACAGAAAGTTTATAGGAGGGAGATCCTCTGAATCAACACCCATGGGGGAGTGAAGGAAGCAGCATTGGGTAAAAGAAGTTGAGGTGATACAGTCTGAACAAAGGTCAATCCCACAGGCAGCTCAAGCTAGGATGGCTCTGCAGAGATGTTCTCTATTGAGGCAAGTTGTCTGAACCTATATAGTCCCACATTTACCAGGAATAAGGCATGAGTTTGGGTGTGGTGACTGACTTCAGCCAAAATTGGTTCCCGGAGAGGAATTCAGATTAGAGTTGTCAGCTGTCAGCACACCCAGCAGCTTAGGGAATAAGTGCTTTAGTCCTGAAGCGGTGAATCTGGACACCAGCCTCCACTATGGTCCACCATTTCTGCTGCTCAGATTCTTTTGCTTCATAAGTTCTGGAATGGTTCCTTCAGGATTCTGATGGACTCCATTTCCTGGGGAAACAAAAGAGAAAAGTTTGGAACAGAGCACAACTCCTGCTGCTTTAGCTTTTCTTGAGTCTGCAACTGGTACTCATCATCTTCCCCTTCTACTCCCCATTCTAGATCCCTCCCCCCACCACCCTCTCAATATGTACTTCTGCTGGTCCAAATAGGTTACCAGATAAGGTACCTGGTCATCATGCCCTTTGTAAGCCATGACTATACTTGTCCATTTATCATCAACATTGAACAAGGGAATACTAAGAGATACCCAAGCAGATGACCTGGCTGCCAAATATATTCTCCTCTGTCTCCATTGTGTAATGTCAGCCCTTCCTCCTGATGATCAGGGTTGGTTACTCTTGCCAGAATAGTGACTCTTTTCCTTACCTCTTGGTCTCTTAATAGTGATCTGAAGTAATATGATGGAAACCATAGTTTCAAGTTTAATGAGACTCTTGATGTGTCCATTGGTGGGCGTATTCCCCTTTTAAGAACCAGTACTTCTAAACTCTCAGAGCCCAGAGTTGGGATAAGAGGCATAGTTTCCCTAATTGGGTCACTGGGAGTGATGGTAGTGTGAGGCTTGTCCTACTTCCAGTCCTTGTTTCCCAAAACCATATATTTTACTTAGGAACACATGGCACTAAATGATGGCCGTTGATGTAGAGTATATACTGCATCCTGGAGGATGGTGCCTTATTCTTAAGGGTATTATGTCTAAGCTAGTGCCTCAGCTATGCCTTCAACAAGCTGTCCTACTACTCTATCAGGTGGGTAGCTTCTGGGTAGTGGATTCCATGGTCATGTATCTTCTTGCTTTAAAGTAGTTCTCTTGGTGTGATGCAATGTTATGTAAGATGAAATATTCTGTGAGGCCTTGAATGGTGGTGTTTATTGAGGCTCACCAAGCGACTGAATGATTTTCTTGAGAAATGGTGACATATCAGAGTCTTAGCTTTGGTCTCTGTTACTGACAAGTTGAATATTAACATCAGTAGCTAGATCTGTATTGATGAGTCCATGATGTTGGGCCCATGCATAGCCTCTGCCATGGCTCCTCCATTCATACATCCATTTTGCAATAATTGGGGTACCAACAGCAGAGGCTGGTGAGCATCAAGTGGCTAAGTCATTCAGTCTACTTGGTTGTTTAGTGCTGTTTCTGTGGCTGATGTTCTTTATTCATTCTGTAATGCATGTCCTTTGTAGATTCAATTTCCTTCTCTCTGAACAACTTCTTTGGATATTTATTGAAAGGCAGGTCTACTGGCAATAAATTCCTTCAATTTTTGTTGTCTGAGAAAGTTTTTATTTCTCCTTCATTTTTGAAGGATACTTTCACAGAGTTCAGAATGTTAGGTTGGTTGCTTTTTTCTTTCCCTCAACACTTTAATGTGTCACTGAACTCTTTTTGTTTTTACGGTTTCTGAGGCGAAGTTGGATGTAATTTTTATCTTTGCTCCTCTGTAGATAAAGTATTTTTCCCCATCTGGTTTCTTACAACATGTTTTGTCTTTGATTTTCTGGAGTTCGAATATAATATGCCTAGGTGTAGGGGTTTTTTATTTGTTTGTTCATTTGCATCCATCTTTTTTTTTTTTTTTTTTTGAGATGGAGCCTCACTCTCTCGCCCATGCTGGAGTGCAGTGGCACGAACTCGGCTCACTGCAATCTCCGTCTTCCGGGTTCACACCATTTTCCTGCCTCAGCCTCCCAAATAGCTGGGACTACAGGCACCTGCTACCATGTCCGGCTAACTTTTTTTGGATTTTTTAGTAGAGACGGGGTTTCACTGTGTTAGCCAGGATGGTCTCGATCTCCTGACCTCGTGATCCACCCACCTCGGCCTCCCAAAGTGCTGAGATTACAGACATGAGCCACTGCGCCCCAGCTGCATCCATATTCTTTGGTATTCTCTGAGCTTCCTGAATCTGTGGTATGGTGTCTTGTGTCTGCCATTAATTTGGGGGAACTTCTCAGTCATTACTGCTTTAAAAATTTGCTTGTATTCATTTCTGCATTCTTCTTCTGGCGTTTCCATTTGTAACGTGTATGTTACAACTTTTGTAGTTGCTGTTCCACAGTTTTTGGACATTCTGGACCCATGCATAGCCTCTGCCATGGGTTTTTGTTTGTTTGTTTGTTTTTTGTTTTTTTTTTTTGGTGTGTTTTTGTTTTTGTTTTTGTTTTTTCAGTCTTATTCTCTTTGCTTTTCGGTTTTGGAAGTTTCTATTGTCATATCCTCAAGCTCAGAGATTCTTTCCTCAGTCATGTCTTGTCTACCAATGAGCCCATCAAAGACATTCTTCATCTCTGTTACAGTGTTTTTGATCTGTAGCCTTTCTTTTTTATTCTGTCTTAGAATTTCCATCTTTTTCCTTACAATATACATCTGTCATTGCACATTGTCTACTTTTTACATTAAAACCCTTAGCATATTAATCATAGTTTAAAAAATTCCTGGTCTGATAATTATGACATTCCTGCCATATTTGACTCTGGTTCTGATGCTTGCTTGTTCAGTCTCTTCAAATTGTGTAGGTTTTGCCCTTTAGTATGCCATGTAATTTCTTGTTAAAAGGTGGACATGATGTGCTGGGTAAGAAGAACTTCAGTAAATAGGCCTGTAGTGATGTGGTGGTATTGTAGTGGGAGGGAAAGTGTTCTATAGTCCTATGGATTAGGTTTCAGTCTTTGGGTGAGCCTGTGCCCCTGAACTATGCCCTTCATCGGTGCTTCTCTGATTTCCCAAACCCCCGTAGGTTGTACAAGATAGCTAGAAGGGGATGGAGTTGGATATTTGCTTTTCCCTAAGTGGGTTAGGCTCTGATATAAGAGCAGAATGTTCTGGCATATTTCAAATGGTTACTTCTCCCTTGTTCCTGCCAGAAACACAGGGATTTTTCTTCAATATTTATTATGAGGACCTGGTAGAGCTCCTAGAGGTAAAACTCACAACAGCATGGGAACCCATCTATTACTGGGTCCCCTGAGGGTTTTTTTTTTTTTTCAGTCCATAGCAGCTGGTTTAGTTGTTGAATAGGTAATACACTTCCATGGTTTAAAAACAGAAAAACATACAGAAGGTGTCTAGTGATAAGCTCCTCCCAGCTCCTGTTCCTGTTGTTATGTTGTCAGACCCCAAAATATAACCACTGTTATGGATTCCCTGTGCATTTTTCTAGAGTTTTTTTCTTTCTTTCTTTTCTTTTTTTTTAAATTATACTTTAAACTCTAGGGTATATGTGCACAACGTGCAGGTTTGTTATGTATGTATACATGTGCCATGTTGGTGCGCTGCACCCATTAACTTGTCATTTACATTAGGTATATCTCCTAATGCTATCCCTCCCCCCTCTCCCCACCCCACAACAGGCCCTGGTGTGTGATGTTCCCCTTCCTATGTCCAAGTGATCTCATTGTTCAATTCCTGCCTATGAGTGAGAACATGTGGTGTGTGGTTTTCTGTCCTTGTGATAGTTTGCTGAGAATGATGGTTTCCAGCTGCATCCATGTCCCTCCCTACAAAGAACATGAACTCATCCTTTTTTATGGCTGCATAGTATTCCATGGTGTATATGTGCCACATTTTCTTAATCCAGTCTATCATTGATGGACATTTGGGCTGGTTCCAAGTCTTTGCTATTGTGAATAGTGCCGCAATAAACATACGTGTGCATGTGTTTTTATAGCAGCATGATTTATAATCCTTTGGATATATACCCAGTAATGGGATGGCTGGGTCAAATGGTATTTCTAGTTCTAGATCCTTGAGGAATCGCCACACTGTCTTCCACAATGCTTGAACTGGTTTACAGTCCCACCAACAGTGTTCCTATTTCTCCACATCCTCTCCAGCACCTGTTGTTTCCTGACTTTTTAATGATCGCCATTCTAACTGGTGTGAGATGGTATCTCATTGTGGTTTTGATTTGCATTTCTCTAATGACCAGTGATGTGAGCATTTTTTTATGTGTCTGTTGGCTGCATAAATGTCTTCTTTTGAGAAGTGTCTGTTCATATCCTTTGCCCACTTTTTGATGGGGTTGTTTTTTTCTTGTAAATTTATTTGAGTTCTTTGTAGGTTCTGCATATTAGCCCTTGGTCAGATGAGTAGATTGCAAAAATTTTCTCCCATTCTGTAGGTTGCCTGTTCACTCTGATGGTAGTTTCTTTTGCTGTGCACAAACTCTTTAGTTTAATTAGATCCCATTTGTCAATTTTGGCTTTTGTTGCCATTGCTTTTGGTGTTTTAGACATGAAGTCCTTACCCATGCCTATGTCCTGAATGGTATATTGCCTAGGTTTTCTTCTAGGGTTTTTATGGTTTTAGGTCTAACATTTAAGTCTCTAATCCATCTTGAATTAATTTTTGTATAAGGTGTAAAGAAGGGATCCAATTTGAGCTGTCTACATATGACTAGCCAGTTTTCCCAGCACCATTTATTAAATAGGAAATCCTTTCCCCATTTCTTGTTTTTGTCAGGTTTGTCAAAGATCAGATGACTGTAGATGTGTGGTATTATTTCTGAGGACTCTGTTCTGTTCCATTGGTCTATATCTCTGTTTTGGTACCAGTACCATGCTGTTTTGATTACTGTAGCCTTGTAGTATAGTTTGAAGTCAGGTAGTGTGATGCCTCCAGCTTTATTCTTTTGGATTAGGATTGTCTTGGCAATGTAGGCTCTTTTTTGGTTCCATATGAACTTTAAAGTAGTTTTTTCCAATTCTGTGAAGAAAGTCAGTGGTAGCTTAATGGGGATGGCATTGAATCTATAAATTACCTTGGACAGTATGGCCATTTTCACGATATTGATTCTTCCTATTCATGAGCATGGAATGTTCTTCCATTTGTTTGTGTCCTCTTTTATTTCATTGAGCAGGGGTTTGTAGTTCTCCTTGAAGGGGTCCTTCACATCCCTTGTAAGTTGGATTCCTAGTATTTTATTCTCTTTGAAGCAATTGTGAATGGGAGTTCACTCATGATTTGACTCTCTGTTTGTCTGTTATTGGTGTATAAGAATGCTTGTGTATTTTGCACATTAATTTTGTATCCTGAGACTTTGCTGAAGTTGCTTATCAGATTAAGGAGATTTTGGACTGAGACGATTGTAAATATACAATCATGTCATCTGCAAAGAGGAAAAATTGGACTTCCTCTTTTCCTAATTGAATATTCTTTATTTCTTTCTCCTGCCTGATTGCCCTGGGCAGAACTTTCAACACTATGTTGAATAGGAGTGGTGAGAGAGGGCATCCCTGTCTTGTGCCAGTTTTCAAAGGGAATGCTTCCAGTTTTTCCCCATTCAGTATGATATTGGCTGTGGGTTTGTCATAAATAGCTCTTATTATTTTGAGATACGTTCCATCAATACCAAATTTATTGAGAGTTTTTAGCATGAAGGCCTGTTGAATTTTTTCAAAGGCCTTTTCTGCATCTATTGAGATAATCATGTGGTTCTTGTCTTTGGTTCTGTTTATGCTGCATTATGTTTATTGATTTGCATATGTTGAACCAGCCTTGCATCCCAGAGATGAAGCCCACTTGATCGTGGTGGATAAGCTTTTTGATGTGCTGCTGGATTCGGTTTGCCAGTATTTTATTGAGGATTTTTGCATCAATGATCATCAGGGATATTCTCTTTTTTGTTTTATCTTTGCCAGACTTTGGTATCAGGATGATGTTGGCCTCATAAAATGAGTTAGGGAGGATTCCCTCTTTTTCTATTGATTGGAATAGTTTCAGAAGGAATGGTACCAGCTCCTCCTTGTACCTCTGGTAGAATTCGGCTGTGAATCTGTCTGGTCCTGGACTTTTTTTGGTTGGTAGACTATTAATTATTGCCTCAATTTCAGAGCCTGCTATTGGTCTATTCAGGGATTCAACTTCTTCCTGGTTTAGTCTTGGGAGAGTGTAAGTGTCCAGGAATTTATCCGTTTCTTCTAGGTTTTCTAGTTTATTTGCGTAGAGGTGTTTATAGTATTCTCTGATGGTAGTTTGTATTTCTGTGGGGTTGGTGGTGATATCCCGTTTATCATTTTTTATTGCGTCTATTTGATTCTTCTCTCTTTTCTTCTTTATTAGTCTTGCTAGCGGTCTATCAATTTTGTTGATCTTTTCAAAAAACCAGCTCCTGGATTCACTGATTTTTTGAAGAGTTTTTGTGTCTCTATCTCCATCAGTTCTGCTCTGATCTTAGTTATTTCTTGCCTTCTGCTAGCTTTTGAATGTGTTTGCTCTTGCTTCCCTAGTTCTTTTAATTGTGATGTTAGGGTGTCAGTTTTAGATCTTTCCTGCTTTCTCTTGTGGGCGTTTAGTGCTGTAAATTTCCCTCGACACATTGCTTTAAGTGTGTCCCAGAGATTCTGGTATGTCGTATCTCTGTTCTCCTTGGTTTCAAAGAACATCTTCATTTCTGCCTTCATTTTGTTATGTACCCAGTAGTCAATTCAGGAGCAGGTTGTTCAGTTTCCATGTAGTTGAGTGGTTTTGAGTGAGTTTTTAAATCCTGAGTTCTAGTTTGATTGCACTGTGGCCTGAGAGACAGTTTGTATAATTTCTGTTCTTTACATTTGCTGAGGAGTGCTTTACTTCCAACTATGTGGTCAATTTTGGAATAAGTGCGATGTGGTGCTGAGAAGAATGTATGTTCTGTTGATTTGGGGTGGAGAGTTCTGTAGATGTCTATTAGGTCTGCTTGGTGCAGAGCTGAGTTCAATTCCTGGATATCCTTTTTAACGTTCTGTCTCGTTGATCTGTCTAATGTTAACAGTGGGGTGTTAAAGTCTCCCCTTATTATTGTGTGGGAGTCTGAGTCGCTTTGTAAGTCTTTAAGGACTTGCTTTATGAATCGGGGTGCTCCTGTATTGGGTGCATATATATTTAGGATAGTTAGCTCTTCTTGTGGAATTGATCCCTTTACCCTTATGTAATGGCCTTCTTTGTCTCTTTTGATCTTTGTTGGTTTAAAGTCTGTTTTATCAGAGACTAGGATTGCAACCTGTGCCTTTTTTTGTTTTCCATTTGCTTGGTAGATCTTCCTCTATCCCTTGAGCCTATGTGTGTCTCTGCATGTGAGATGGGTCTCCTGAATACAGCACACTGATGGGTCTTGATTCTTTATCCAATTTGCCAGTCTGTGTCTTTTAATTGGAGCATTTAGCCCATTTACTTTTAAGTTTAATATTGTTATGTCTGAATTTGGTCCCATCATTATGATGTTAGCTTGTTATTTTGCTTGTTAGTTGCCGCAGTTTCTTCCTAGCATTGGTTACTGAAGCTTGTGCATTTGTCACGTAGTTCTCATGCCATGGTTTTCAGCTCTATCAGGTCATTTAAGGACTTCTCTACATTGGTTATTCTAGTTAGCCATTTATCTAATCTTTTTTCAAGGTTTTTAGCTTCTTTGCAATGGGTTTGAACTTCCTCCTTTAGCTCGGAGAAGTTTGATTGTCTGAAGCTTTCTTCTCTCAACTGGTCAAAGTCATTCTCCATCCAGCTTTGTTCCATTGCTGGCGAGGAGCGGCATTCCTTTGGAGGGACAGAGGCACTCTGATTTTTAGAATTTTGGGCTTTTCTGCACTGCTTTTTCCCTATCTTTGTGGTTTTATCCGCCTTTGGTCTTTGATGATGGTGACATACAGATGGGGTTTTGGTGTGGATGTCCTTTCTGTTTGTTAGGTTTCCTTCTAACAGTCAGGACCGTCAGCTGCAGGTCTGTTGGAGTTTTCTTGAGGTCCACTCCAGACCCTGTTTGCCTGGGTATCAGTGGAGGCTCCAGAAGAGTGAATATTGCTGAACAGCAATTGTTGCTGCCTGATCGTTCCTCTGGAAGCTTCATCTCAGAGGGGTATCCGGCCATTTGAGGTGTGTTGTGTCCGTCTGCCCCTAATTGGGGGTGTCTCCCAGTTAGGCTACTTGGGTGTCAGGGACCCACTTGAGCAGGCAGTCTGTCCATTCTCAGATCTCAAACTCTGTGCTGGAAGAACCACTACTCTCTTCAAAGCTGTTAGACAGGGACATTTACATCTGCAGAGGTTTCTGCTGCCTTTTGTTTGGCTATGCCCTGTCCCCAGAGATGGAGTCTACAGAGGCAGGCAGGCCTCCTTGAGCTGTGGTGGGCTCCACCCAGATCGAGCTTCCAGGCCGCTTTGTTTACCTACTTAAGCCTCAGAAATGGCGGGCACCCCTTCCCCAACATCCCTGCCGCCTTGCTGTTAGATCTCAGACTGCTGTGCTAGCAATGAGGGAGGCTCCATGGGCATGGGACCCTCTGAGCCAGGCGCAGGATATAATCTCCTGGTGTGCCATTTGCTAAGACCCTTGGAAAAGCACAGTATTAGGGTGGGAGTGACCCGATTTTCCAGGTGCTGTGTGTCACGGTTTCTGTTGGCTAGGAAAGGGAATTCCCTTCCCCCTTGCGGTTGCTGGGTGAGGCTATGCCTTGCCCTGCTTTGGCTCTCACTCGTTGGGCTGCACCCACTGTCCTGCACCCACTGTCCGACACACCCCAGTGAGATGAACCTGGTACCTCAGTTGGAAATGCAGAAATCGCCTGTCTTCTGTGTTGCTCACACTGGGAGCTGTAGCCAGGAGCTGTTCCTATTTGGCCATCTTGGAACCTTTTCTTTCTTTCTTTTTTTTTTCAAATGGATTCTTGCTCTGTCACCCAGGCTGGAGTGCAGTTGTGTGATCTCAGCTCACTACAACCTCTGCCTCCCAGGCTCAAGCAATTCTCCTGCCTCAGACTCCCAAATAGCTGGGATTATAAACACATGCCACCACTCCCCACTAATTTTTGTACTTTTGGTGGAGACAGGGTATCACCATGTTGGCCAGGCTGGTCTCGAACTCCTGACCTCAAGTGATTGAGCTGCCTCCCAAAGTGCTGGGATTACAGGCATGAGCCACCATGCCCGCCCCCCTCCTCAATGGAGTTTTAAACTCTCAGACTTGTCCACACTGAGCTTGCAGCAATTTGTCAATTACAGTTCAGGTTTTCCTACCCTGATGCTGGTTCCCATGGAAGTTTCTGTGCTTAGATTTTGGCTTCAGTAAGTTGTGATTCTCTGTATTCACCTGTCTTTCCAATGTGTGGGGGCAGCAGATTGACCTGTGACCTCACTTCTCTGGCTTATCTGAAGAAGAGTTGTTGATTTTTTCAGTTTATTCAGCTTTTTACTTGTTAAGACGGAGTAGCACCTTCTAAGCTCCTTACATGCCAGACTGGAAACCAGAAGTCTGATTGTCTACTTTTTAAGTATGTTGCCTTTTCAAAATTAAAAATTACTCACACCAATCGTTCTCAAACTTTTCCAAAAAATGTAAGAGGGAACATCTCTCAACTCATTCTATGAGGTCAGCACTACCCTGATCCCAAAGCCAGACAGAGACATTATGAGAAAACAAAAACAAAAACAAAACAAACAAACAAAAACTACAGGCCGGTATCTCTTATCATGCAAAAATCCTCAACAAAATACTAGCAAATCAAGTCCAGGAGCATATTAAAAGGATTATGCAGCATGACTACATGGGATTTACTCCTGGAATGCAAGGATGTTTTAATATACAAAAATCAGTCAATGTGATACACCACATTAACAGAACGAAGGACAAAATGTGATTATCTCAATTGATGCAGAAAAATCTTTTGACAAAATTCAATACCCTTTCATGATGATAACACTCAACAAACTAGGAATAAAAGGAAACTATATCAACATAGTACGAACCATATGTGAAAAACCCACAGCGAACATCATACTCAATGGTGAAAAACTGAAAGCTTTTCCTCTAAGATCAGGAACAAGACAAGGATGACCCCTTTCACCACTTCTACTCAACATAGTGCTGGAAGTCCTAGTCAGAGCAATTAGGGAAGAAAAAGAAATAAAATACATCCAAACTGGAAAGGAAGAAGCAAAATTATCTCTGTTCACAGATGATGTAATCATTTTTGTAGAAAACCCTAACAATCACACATACAGACAGAAACACACACATAAACACATACCACTGTTGGAACTAGTCAATCAATTCAACAGAGTAGCAGGATACAAAGTCAACACAAAAAAATAAATTGTGGCTGGGCATGGTGGCTCACACCTGTAATCCTGCACTTTGGGAGGTCAAGGCAGGAAGTTTGTTTGAGGCCAAGAGTTGGAGATCAGCCTGGGCAACATAGCAAGACCCTGTCTCAAAAAATTTAAAAAAAGATTAGCCAGAGGTGGTGGTGCAAGTCTGTAGTCCCAGTTACTTGGGAGGCTAAGGTGGGAGGATCACTTGAGCTCAAGAGTTCAAGGCTGCAGTAAAGCTATGATTGTGCCACTGCACTCCAGTGACAGACCATGACCCTCTATCCTAAAAAAAGTAAATAAAAATTTAAAACATCAGTTGCATTTATATGCACCAAAAATGAACACTTCAAAGGAAATTAAGGAAATAATTCCACCTACAATAGCATATAAAAGAATAAAATACTTAGGAATTAACCTAACCAAGGAGGTGAAACACTTGTGCAATGAAAACAACAAAATATTCCTGAAGGAAATTAAAGGAAACATAAATGAATTGAAAGACATCCTATGTTAATGGATTGGAAGACAATATTGTTAAGGTGTCAATATTGTTAAGATGTCAATTTATAGATTTAATGCAATCTCTATCAAAATTCCTGTGACATTTCTTGCAGAAATAGAAAAACTCACGCAAAAATTCATATAGAATCTCAAGGGGCCGGGCATGGTGGTTCATGCCTATAATCCTAGCACTTTCGGAGGCCAAGGCGGGTGGATCACGAGGTCAGGAGATCGAAACCATCCTGGCTAACACGGTGAAACCCTGTCTCTACTAAAAACACAAAACATTAGCCGGGTGTGGTGGTGGGAGGAGGCTGAGGCAGGAGAAGGGCATGAACCCAGGAGGTGGAGCTTGCAGTGAGCCGAGATTACGCCATTGCACTCCAACCTGGGTGACAGAGCAAGACTCTGTCTCAAAAAAAAAAAAAGAAAAAAAAAAAAAAAAGAAAAAAATCTCAAAGGACACAGAATAGCCAAAATAACTCTAAAAAGAACAAAGTTAAAGGACTCATATTTCTTGATTTCAAAACTTACTACAAAGCTACAGTAATCAAAACAGTGTGGTACTGGCATAAAGATAGACATATAGACCAATGGAATAGAATAAGGAGTCCAGAAATAAGCCCTTTTGTATATGGCCAAATGATCTTCTACAAGGGTGCCAAGACCATTCAATAGGAAAACAATAGTCTTCAACAAACAGTGCTGGGAAAACTGGTTATCTACATGAAAAAGAATGAAGTTGAACCCTTATCTAACACCATATAAAAATTAACTCAAAATGGATCCATTACCTAAATGTAAGACCTAAAATTATAAAACTCTCAGGAGAAAACATAGGGCAAAACTTTGTGACATTGGATTTGGCAATGACTGTTTGGATATGACACCAAAGGCATAGGCAATGAAAGAAAAACACAAATTGGACTTCATGAAAAAATTTTAAATTTGTTCATCAAAAGACACCATCAGCAGAGTTAAAAGACAACCCATAGAATGGGAGAAAATCTTTGCAAATCATATAAGAGATTACTATCCAGAATATATGGAGAACTCCTAAAACTCAACAACAAGAAAGCAGACAACCTGATTTTAAAATGGGCAAAGGACTTGAGTAGGCATTCCTCCAAAGAAGATATACAAATGGCCAATAAGTACATGAAAAGATGCTCAACATCACCAATCATTAGAGAAATATAAATCAAAACTACAAAGAGATACCGCCTCACACCCATTAGGATGGCTACTATCAAAACTAAAACAGAAAATAATGAGTGTTGGTGAGGATGTGGAGAAATTGGAACCTTTGTGCACTGTTGGGAATGTAAAAGTGGTACAGCTGCTGTGGAAAACAATAGGGCAGTTTCTCAAAAAATTAAACAGAATTACCATATGATCCAGCAACTCGACTTCTGGCTATATATGCAAAAGAACTGAAATGGGGTCTTAAAGAGATATTTATACATCAATTGTATTAGGGTTCTTCAATGAAACAGATCCAAGAGTGTGTGTGTGTGTGTGGGTGTGGGTGTGTGTGTGTATATATATATATGTGTGTGTGTCTGTGTGTGTGTGTGGTAAAAATACAGGGTTCAAGTCAGAAGGCAGAACCAAGAATGCTTATGTCCAAGGGCAGAAGATAGATGTCCCAGTTCAAACAGGGAAAGTGAATTTGCCCTTCCTCTGTCTTTTTGTTCTATTCAGGCCCTCAGTGGAATGGATAATGCCCACCCACATTGGTGAGAGTGATCTTCTTTACAAATTCAAATGCTATTCTCTTCTGGAAACATCGTCACAGACATACCTAGAAATACTGTTTTACCATGTATCTGAGCATGTCTTAGCCCAGTCAAGTTGACATATAAAATTAACCATCATATCCATGTTCATAAGCAGCATTATTCACAATAGCTAAAATGTAGAAGTCCTGCAAGTGTCTATTGACAGATGAATGGATAATCTAAATGTGGTATATACACACAAAGCATTACGAAAGAAGGAAATTCTGACACATGCTACGACATAGATGAACCTTGAGTATATTATGCTAAGTGAAATAAGCCAGTCACAAAAAGACAAATGCTGTATGATTCCACTTATATTGGGTACTTTGAGTAGTCACAATCATACAGAAAGTAGAATGGTAGATGCCAGAGACTGGGGGAGGTGAGAGTTATTATTTAATGTTTATACAGTTTCAGTTTGCAACATAAAATTAATTCTGGAGGTGAATGGGAGAATATTACACATGTTTTCTTTTTTGAGATGGGATCTCACTCTGTTGCCCAGGCTGGAGTACAGTTTTGCGATCATAGCTCACTGCAGCCTCAACCATCTGAGCTCAAGTGATCCTCCCACCACAGGCGCCAAAGTAGCTAAGACCACAGGTGCACACCACCACGCCTGGCTAATTATTATTATTTGTAGAGGCCAGGTATTGCTATGTTGCCCAGGCTGGTGTTGAACTCCTGGGCTCAAGTGATCCTTCTGCCCTGGCCTCCCAAAGTACTGGGATTACAGGTGTGTGCCACCACACCTGGCCAGAATATTTAATACTACTGAACTGTACATTTAAACATGGTTAGGCTGGGCGTGGTGCCTCACGCCTATAATCCCAGCACTTTGGGAGGCCAAGGAGGGTGAATTGCTTGAGCCCAGGAGTTTGACACCAGCCTGGGCAACATGGTGAAACCCTGTCTCTACAAAAAAATTAGCTAGGCATGGTGGCGCACGCCTGTAGTCCCAGCTACTCTGGCGGCTGAGGCGGGAGGATCGCTCGAACCTGGGAGGCGGATCTCGCCACTGCACTCCAGCCTGAGCGACCGAGTGAGACCCTGTCAAAAAAAAAAAAAAAAGATTAAGATAGTAAATTTTATGTGTATTTTACCACGATTATTAAAACTGAAATCCCCATGGGTCACTGATTTACCAATTTAGCTATTTTCACCATTTTTAGATTGTATTTTCCTTCTCTATCTCAGCATTCTGACTAAAGGAAAAGCAAACTTTCTTACAAGAATGAATGATTCTCCAGTGTGGCTGCTCCTGAAAGGAACAATGAGACTTTTGTTATTTCACCACAAGATTGAGAAAGAAATAAACAAGTGATAAATGCCCAGACCCCTTCTTACTCGTTTCACATCCTGATGATCTGAGGCATGGTATGGCTTTTATTCCAAGCATGTGAATACTTACAATCAGAAACTCCCTCTCCTTTCCCTCACTTTATCATTATTGCCGTCATTTATGACAATGGAGGGAGTGTCTCGCTGGATGATATTTGGGGTTCTTTCTTCAGTAGTCCACCATACCGAGCGTTTATTTGTGCTGTTCTCCATCTTTCACATCTACCACTTTTCAAAAGCCCCTGAGAGTCAGTAAGACACGAGACTCAAAACAACTGCTTCACATCTAAGTGTATGTCTTTAAAAATCTCTCCTTTTCCATATTTATGTCTGATGTGCTTTGTTATGGCACAGTGGCATGTAGTATGTGGTTCATAAGTGAATCAATGTACATCTGTGGAGGGCGAATGCTCAATTTTAGATCTATACATGAAAGCTTTTTTTCCAGGGCAGGAGCCTTGCTTTCTCCGACTAAGCCCTTAATTACCCAAATGCCCGTGTGTTGTGCCTTTGGCTTGTTGAAATGATACCAATTGGTAAAATCTGATGGGCGATAAAAGTTAGATGTCCAGAAGCATAAAAGTCAGGAAGAGAGGCTCTTTGTGGCATAGAGAAAGCTGCAAAACTGCTCCGTGGTGTGCAAAACTCATCAGCACATGAAACTAGTGAGTGGAGATAGTCACCTTCAACCACTTTGTAATTTCTACCAATTCACTTGGGGCCAGTGTCCCTTATTCACCAAGATTCACATTGGTCCTTTTGATTATTTGGCTTGAGGAGGCCCCCGACATGCTAAACTGTCACACAGGGAGAGAGGAAAAGTTGGGAACCAGCTTTCACTTAAAACGGCTTTGACAATGGAGGCAAATAATAACATTTTGGGAACATTTATATAAGTAATTATATAATTTCTGATTCAGTAGCTGGTTCATGAATAAATGAGTAATTGGGAGTATCTGAGTGGAGACAAGAATGAGCATTAACGTAGGACTGATTCTGAATTACAGCTCCTGGCACTAGTAGGTTTCAATATACATAGTCTGCTGAAAGGTAATTCTCTCTGTGATATTCCTGGTATCCCTAAGGAGGGAAGTATAATTTTAGGTACATACTGACAAAATTTGAATACAGAGTACTTAGATGAAAGTTATAGCCTGTTTTAGAGATGAAATTGAAGGATGCAGTAGCTATTACTTTGGCAAAGGATTTTTGGCTGATGCAGTGTATGGTTACTGATTTTATGATTCTTATCACATGACACCTAATGTGTCAGTTGACTTGTGAAAACAGTGTTTCAGTTTAATGGATGTTAGGGATTTATATACAACTTCAAATTTACCTCCTTGTTAATAGTAGAAAAGAGTAGTATGGAAGCATTACTTCCAGCTGCTTTTTGAAGCGTCCACCAAAATGAACGACTTTTTCCTTTCTTCACAGATTTCCTCCTAGAGTGCCAAGATCTTTTCCATTCAACACCTCAGTCATGTACAAAAAGACTGTGTTTGTAGAATTCACGGATCACCTTTTCAACATCGCTAAGCCAAGGCCACCCTGGATGGGTAATAAAAACAATGTTGAATGCTAATTATGAAATTGGGTATCTTATTTTCTATCACAGATTCCCCAATCTTGAGGTTGCAGTTAAAAAGTGCAGCTGCCAAAGAGAAGGTTTCCCTAACTGCTACCTATAGGGAAATACACTGACTGCATTTTCTGTCTTTTTACTGGGCCATCTTCCTCTGCTTGGTCTATGCCAACTGCTTACCTCTACTTAGATGTCAAATAAAATATGTAACAACATGTTATGATAGGATATTTTCTGTCCTAGAATTGTTGCTGAGAATTACAGGTGGGAAGTATCCCCTTATTCTAAAGAGAGGTATCAGCCTATCGATTTAGAACTTGTTCAGGTAATAGTCCAAAATTGGTTCTGCAACCCTTAGCGCCTGACTCACCTCCAACCTTGTATTTAAAAAAAGGCTGGGAACTTATGAAAAACTTTAGATTTGAATATTTCTTTGGAGAGCCTCTTTGGTGTTTTATGTGTTGCTTACCCCATGGGGGATGGGAGGCCTGTCCCTCATGTCAAGTTATAATCAAGGAGACCTCGGGAGAACCACTTAGAAGACTGGACAAGGGACCTATGGAACTTGGGAGACACTGACTACTGCCTGGTTTTTATCTGGACAAATTTTCAAGGTCAGAGGCCAAAAGGGCTTCTGATGGAATAGCAGGGGGAGTGAGCTGTAGTGGGAGCTAACTGCACTACCACTGTTAGGTGTAAGGCCAGGAAGGTCACTGAATGGGACTTGTCTTACAAAGACTCTGTCTGAGAGGTCTTCCTGCCGGGGTTAGATAACCTCAACAGAAAAAGCCTGTGTGGGTTGTACTGCCAGAAGCAGAATCTGAGAGGAGAGATACAAGTGACCAGCAGGAGAAGGTATATCCCATGCTAAGATCAGGTGCAGTGGGGGTGTCTCCATGTTGGCAGGGAGAGGTCTCCAAAGAACTCATAAGTTCCCTAAGAAAGAAAGGCAGAATTTTGGTATGTGTCACAACTAGGGAGTACTAATGCCACATTATCAAGAAAGAGTTTGTTGTTGTGCCTATTTTTTTTACCTCCCCCCACCCTCCGTCCAGCCATCCTTCCCACTTGCTCCTACCATGGAGGGTCCAGAGGCAGAAAGGTGAGTTGGGGCGGAAGATGGGAAAGCAGCGAAGCTGCCAAAAAAATTAATTTTACATATTGCTAATTTCTGGGGCTGTCAGAACGTAGCTGCAGAAGGAAGGGGACTTGCAATTGCAGAAGACATCAAAAATTTGGTATTAGACTGGACTGGACTTGTTAGAACCTAAAAGTGATACTGTTGGTTAATATCTGAAGGTTACTGGAAAAGATTTGGGATCAGCCAAAGTGCAGGAAAAGGGAGATCTCACATAATGTAATTAAAAACAGTGGTCTAAGAAAAATAAGGCTATTTTATGTTTTTATCCCACTAAATCCAGTTCATTCAATACACTGTTTATAGGCATTTTATATTTAGTGTATTCATAAAGTGGAGCTCTTAATTTTCCTCTTGATTTTCTGTCATGGCCTTACTAACAACCCAGTTGCACAAGCCAAAATCATAGGAGTTTTCTTTGACTACTCTCTCTTTTTTTCTATCTCCAGCATCATATTTATGAGCAAGTCCTGTTGACTGTTACTCCAAAACAAGTTCCAAGTCTTCTTATTTCACTTCTTGTAAAATCCAAATTCATCCAAATTCCTGTGGCCTGCAAGGTCCTACATGTTATGTTTCCTTTTTGACCATATTTTCTGTTACTCCCCTGCTGATTCACTGTGCTTCAGCCACATTTTACTCGACTAGACCAAGCTTATTTCTGCCTCTGGACTTTTGCATTTGTTTTATCTGCTTGCAATGCTCTTCCACTAAATCTTTGAAAATCTTACTTCTTTTTCATTAGTCAGATCTCTACTCAAATGTCACCTCCTCAGAGATGCCCTTCCTGACTACTACACTGAAAGTATCCTCTACCTCCTGCCTCATCATTTTCTAGCAAACCACTATCTTTTATAATATTTATAACAACTTGAATTTTTCTTTTTCATTTTTTTATATGATTAATATCTTGAGAATATGATCTCCATGATCTGTCCTGTTTGCTACTGCACCTCCAGTGCATAAGACAGTTCCTAGAATATAGTAGGAACTCTAGATGAATGAATGAATGAATGAATGAATTGAATGATTGCCAGAAATCTTTCCTCAGAGCAACCATAAGGTTAGGCTGATGTTGGCAAGCAAATACTACCTTTTATCAATAATTACAGGGGCATGCTTCTCCACTGTGACCTTGACTTTAACTTTTGTGATAACAGGTTTTCTGGAGTACTATCCCCAAGTGACCTTTGCTGGACATCTCATTCTTACAGGTCTGCTGGGTCCTACCATCCAGGCTGAGGTTTATGACACAGTGGTCATTACACTTAAGAACATGGCTTCCCATCCTGTCAGTCTTCATGCTGTTGGTGTATCCTACTGGAAAGCTTCTGAGGGTGAGTTAAATACCCTCCTATTGTCCTGTCATTCCAGGAATAGAACAGTGAGATGTGTGTGCTTTGCAATGGTGGCACACCTGGAGTTGGATCCATTCTCTTAAATACAAACTTACTGAAAAATAATAATAACAACAATAATGACTAATATGTATTGAGTTGAAGGTTGTACAGCTAGTAAGTGGTGGAATCAGGATTCAAACCTAACTCCATCTAACTCCAGAACTTATACTTGGAACCACTGTGCTACAGTGCAAGCATTCATATAAATAATGTTGAATTTGGTTCATGTAACTGAAAAGTTCCATGGAGTCAGTCAAGTATGGCTGGATCCAAGGATTCAAGTGATGCTCTCAGCATTGTGACCATTTTTCTCCCACCATCTCAGCTGGGCTGTCCTTTTTGTTTTCATTCTAAGGCAGGCTTTTCTAATATGATGGCAAAGATAGCCACTGGGAGCTCAAGGCTTATCTCATTCTTACAGATTGTGATCCAGGAGTGGGAAGCAAGCCTCTATCCCAGTATATCTTGATGTTGAGTGGTATGGAAGAGTTAGAAAGCAAGAGGCAGCATCAGTCTCACCCAGTTCAATGACAATGGCCAGGATGATGGAGTTCTTCAGCACTCTCTTGAGAAAGGGTTCTGATAGAAGGAGCTGAAAACCATAATTCTCAGCAAACTATCGCAAGAACAGAAAACCAAACACCCCATGTTCTCACTCATAGGCGGGAATTGAACAATGAGAACACTTGGACACAGGAAGGGGAACATCACGCACCGGGGACTGTGGTGGAGTTGGGGGAGGGATAGCATTAGGAGATATAACTAATGTAAATGACAAGTTAATGGATGTAGCACACCAACATGACACACGTATACATATGTAACAAACTGAGAGACCTAGTGGTCTCCACACCAAGGACATAATTGTTTTACGAAGCCCAATAGAGTTGCAGTGTTAGTTATTTGAGAGGTAGTTAAAGTTAATTTGCTTGTAGGGCATCTTGATTTGAGACAGACAACTATATTTTCCACCTCTATGAAAATATCTCCCTGAATTTCCAAATCTCCAAATTTTCTGCTTTACCTGGTCACACAGACCTCTTTGATACAAATGAACATGGTCTGGAGATTGATGTGGGCAAGCTAGAGTGCAAAAAGTGGGCAAAGGAAATGAACAGACACTTCTCAAAAGAAGACATTTATGCAGCCAACAGACACATGAAAAAATGCTCATCATCACTGGTCATCAGAGAAATGCAAATCAAAACCACGATGAGATACCGTCTCACACCAGTTAGAATGGCGATCATTAAAAAAATCAGGAAACAACAGGTGCTGGAGAGGATGTGGAGAAATAGGAATGCTTTTACACTGTTGGTAGGACTGTAAACTAGTTCAACCATTGTGGAAGACAGTGTGGCGATTCCTCAAGGATCTAAAACTAGAAATACCATTTGACCCAGCCATCCCATTACTGGGTATATACCCAAAGGATTATAAATCATGCTGCTATAAAAACACATGCACACGTATGTTTAGTGCGGCACTATTCACAATAGCAAAGACTTGGAACCAAATTCTTTCAACTCTTTTAAGGTCCTAACTGAACATTATGTGTGTTTCTTAACATTTACTAGATCATAAATATATCAAGATAGGGAAATTCGTCTTATTTATTGCTGTGTCCTTAGCATATAACATACTGCCTAGCCTATAGTGGATACTCAATGCAAGAATGAGGGTGCAGTGGGCACCAGTCACTTTTTCTTCCTAAAATTAAACATTTCTCACCTGTGTACCCCCTCAGAATTGCTTTTCTGAATGTACTTCAAACAGAACCCGCCATTTTCTTAAAGCCCATGCCTCCCTGACCATAGCAATTAATCTAGGGGTGAGCAGTTGACACTGGTATCCCACCTCCTTGGCCACAGTTGATTGGTCCAGAGATGGGCACCTTACCCAAACTAGGCCAATGAGAGTACTTCCGCCAGCATTTTGAAATTTGTGAGAAAAAGGACCTACTATTACCAGGTAATCCTATACTTAGTGGATGGAGCCCAAATATATAATAAAATCAAGATTCTACTACTTCATATCTTGTGGGCCATGGATCTTATAGGAGTCTTAAGGGGGTGTTGGTCTTGTCCTTTTCATAGTTGCAGGCATGGTGCAAAGGCAGGACAACCTACCTTTATCTGCTCCTTCTATACTACTGATCCTACCCTAAACATGTAGGTGTATAATCAGAGACAGGAAGCCATGGCAAATCTGGAGGGTCTGGACTTGGCTATATCTTAAAGAGTTACATATAATCGTGGTTCAACATTGGTGAAATTTTCCAAAAATTGGTGGAGGAAAGAGTGGCCAATGCAATTTTATCTTTCTCTTTTCTGCTGACATCAGGGAGAGAGATAAGAGCTTTTAAAATCATAATTATGGGGAAATAATATTTTAAAATCTAGCTCAAGTTAAACCCATCAGAAAAGGTAACACCTTTCAGGACCCCCAAATGGCCACATCTTATCCAATGAGGGGACACCAGCCATAGAGTCTATACTGCACACTTCAAATGGTAGCCACGAGCTATCAGGCACTTGAAATGTGGTGAGTCCTACTTGAGACATACTGTAAAATACACACCAGATTTCAAAGGCTAAGTACAAAAAAGATGAAAAATATCTCATTCACTGTTTATAAATACGAGTTGAAATGCTTATATTTGGATATACTAGGTTAAATGAAATACATTATTAAAATAATTTCACCTATTTCTTTTTACTTTTCTTGATGTGACTACCAGAAAATTTAAAATTACATATGTGGTTTGCATTATATTTCTATTGAACAGCACTCATCTGTACATTTCCAGTGAAATGTTTAGCATATGTTGAAGTTACTGCTCCTGATGCAGTGGCTCATCTCAGATATGGCCAAGTTCTTCTGTCCAAGGAAAACTAGGTTCAACCCATTCCTGGAGAGGAAGAGACTCAAATCTTTCTGAGCTAGGTCACTTACCTTGGTTACATCTGTTCTCCACCTATTCTACCAACAACCAAACGGATGGACATAGCTGAAATAAAATCATGCAATCACACTGAATGATGTCTCACCTCAGGTGGGCCTTCAGCATTGAAGCATTCTACTGCTACATTTCATTCTACTGCTACATTTCCCCTAATCCACACATTCTTAGCTTCTTAGCTTTCACACATTCTTAGCTTCTCATCGAACCTCCAGCATGCGCTCCCGCCCCTGCCCCCACCACAATCTGAGCCTTAGGACAAAGAGTATTTTTTTCCTAATGAAATATTTCAAACAAAGATAGATACAGAAAATAATATAACAAACAAACATGTGCCCATCACCTCACTTTGCCAGATGTTAACATTTTGTCATCTTTGCTTAATGTATTTTACAAAATTAAACATTTTACATACAGTCTGTAACCCTCCATGGGGCTGGCAGGAAAGGGTTCTCATTGTCAAAGTTCAAAGTAATTGATCATTGAAAAAATAATGATCGCATTAAAAGGAGCCCTTATATAATAGAGATATATATTGAAATACTCATAAATGAAATGATATCCTGTCTAGGATTGACTTCAAACACATCCAGCTGATGTTACAATCATTGGGTGAATTGCTGATGTGGAATTTGACATTTGTATGGTGCCAAAATAATATCTCAGAGATTTCTTTTTGATTGCTACTGGAAATGTTTAGAATGGAGGTATCAGGCTAATCCACGGGTCAAATTTAGTGTCACTAAGGATGGGATGGCCAGATATTATCTGCCCCTGATATGGCACAATATGAAGGACTCAGCATCATCTTTGATGTATTTTAGCCAAAAGCTTACTTAACTTGAATCTAATCGGAACTTAGGTATATTCAATAGCATGAGATATTCTACAGGACTGCAAGCCAACTTTCTTTCACTAAATGAGTGTCAGGAAAAAAGGGACTACTCCCTACTAAAAGAGAGTGTGGGCCTAAACAACCAGATGCAATGTGCAGTCTTAGGTTGAATTCTGATTTGGACCAACTAGCTACAAAGGATGCCTTTGAAGCAATTGAGAAAATTTGAGGCGCGCCCAGCCGGGGGGAGCGCGGCGGCCCGGCTCCCGCAGGGCCGCGCCGAGCCAGGCGAGCCCCTGCGGCGCTCAGGCGCGGGCCTGCGCCGCAGCCGCGGGGCGCGGCATTTTTATTCCGGCGACGCTTAAGGGAGCCCGGCCGCGCCCGGTGCATTGTGGGAGCGGCCCGCGGCCCGTTTTCGGGAGGCGGCGGAGGGCGCAAAGCGAGCCGGTCGATCCATAAAGAACCCAGCCAACCCGCAGAGGTAGGGGAGGGGCTGAGCTGTGAGGAGAGCGGGGCCCAAGAACCATGTCTATGCGGGAGTCGTTTAACCTGAAAAGTTACGAATTGGACAAAAGCTTCCGGCTAACCAGATTCACTGAACTGAAGGGCACAGGCTGCAAAGTGCCCCAAGATGTCCTGCAAAAATTGCTGGAATCTTTACAAGAGAACCACTTCCAAGAAGATGAGCAGTTTCTGGGAGCCGTTATGCCAAGGCTTGGCATTGGAATGGATACTTGTGTCAATCCTTTGAGGCACGGTGGGCTTTCCTTGGTTCAAACCACAGATTACATTTACCCGATCGCAGACGACCCTTACATGATGGGCAGGATAGCATGTGCCAATGTCCTCAGTGACCTCTACACAACGGGGGTCACGGAATGTGACAATATGCTGATGCTCCTTGGAGTCGGTAATAAAATGACCGACAGGGAAAGGGATAAAGTGATGCCTCTGATTATCGAAGGTTTTAAAGACGCAGCTGAGGAAGCAGAAACGTCTGTAACAGGTGGCCAAACAGTACTAAACCCCTGGATTGTCCTGGGAGGAGTTGCTACCACTGTCAGCCCAATGAATTTATCATGCCAGACAATGCAGTGCCAGGGGATGTGTTGGTGTTGACAAAACCCCTGGGGACACAGGTGGCAGTGGCTGTGCACCAGTGGCTGGATATTCCTGAGAAATGGAATGAGATTAAACTAGTGATCACCCAAGAAGATGTAGAGCTGGCCTACCAGGAGGCAATAATGAACATGGCGAGGCTCAACAAGACAGCTGCAGGACTTATGCACACGTTCAGTGCCCACCCGGCCACTGACATCACGGGCTTCGGGATTTGGGGCCATGTGCAGAACCTGGTCAAGCAGCAGAGGAACGAGGTGTCATTTGTAATTCACAGCCTCCCGGTGCTGGCCAAGATGGCTGCGGTGAGCAAAGCCTGTGGAAACATGTTCGGCCTCATGCACGGGACCTGCCCAGAGACCTCAGGCGGCCTTCTGATCTGTTTACCACGTGAGCAAGCAGCTCGGTTCTATGCAGAGATAAAGTCCCCCAAATATGGTGAAGGCCACCAAGCATGGATTATTGGGATCGTAGACAAGGACAACCGCACAACAAGAATGATAGACAAACCCCGGATCATCGAGGTCGCACCACAAGTGGCCACTCAAAAGGTGAATCCCACACCTGGGGCCACCTCTTAATCTAGACAGAAATAGTTGTTTGGTTTTGATTTTAAATAGATCTGTTTCCCTTACCACTTCAATTAAAGACTATAAACAACAAAAATCTCATTGTGTCTACACATCGGGGTGACCTTAGGTCTGTTTGTAAGTGGATACAATTAATAAAATAAAATCCATTGCCTTTTTTCCTGTTACATTAACTGAAGATGCACCTAATCTTGAGGCAGCCTCTGAGTTGAGAATTATATTGTTATCCAATACTGTTGATTCATTTTGAATCTTTAGACACTTACCTCTTGCCGCATAGGCTCTTTTTAAAGGTGCTTTCACATAGCACAGACATTACCAGTAGTCATGTCAAATAGCAGTTGGTGTCTTCATTTTATGTATATTTATCATATAAGTCTGATTTTTTTTTTTTAAGCGTCTTGAATGGTTTTCTGGAGAGCCAGCACTGGTAAGTGGCACATGATGGTATCCCAGTCATATCCCAGTCATAGGAGGGTTGCATGATTCCTTTGAGTGTTTGATTTGAAAAGCCTAGTCTTGTCTCTCAAGAGCATCTTGAACCCAGAACATTCTCCAGTAGTGCATTCAGTTCAACATGGCAAGTGCTTCACTGCATGGAAAACCCTTTGAAGACAAAAAATAAATCTTATTTCTTTTTTTGTAGCCTTCCTGATATTTACAGTAATATTAACTGTTTTATCAATAGCAAAAAAGGATACTTTTTGCAATGTAATTAGATGTTCTATAGTGCTACAAGGAATTGCCTTCCAAATGGAGGTTGATGTATAATACTCATTTATAATTCAATATATAATTACACAAATAATTTTTAAATATAATCAATAATAAAGACTGTTCTGTGGATGGTAGTGTTTAATACATTTTATATTTTGTATAGTGATTTCAGGCCTTTTGTTTTCTTAAAATCAGCAGCTGTTTAGCCTAATTCTTAGCATTATTTTGTCCTTTGCGCCAGTACTTTTTTGTGCACCCTTTTCGTGATCTGTGTTAAAAACCTGCACAGCCAACGTTGCAGCTCAAACTTAAAACTTGTTATTCAAATAAATATTTAACTTTTTAAATTGCTCTTGTATAATCAGATGCCCCTTTTAGTATTATTTTAGAAGCATTGGGAGGGTTTTGCCTAAAGTACAATTTATCGGGAAAAACTAGATTTTAGTTTTATAAAACTTTTAAGTCTTTCATGGGACCTATATTTTCTTGAATTAAATTTTGTAGTTCTAGAATAAATAGGCAACCTAAAAAGGTGTTATCTGTGTTTCGTAAAGTGGAGGCTTCCTTATATTTTAACCTACTGAGCAAAGAGGAGGGATTCCTGTCACTAAGCACGAGGGCACTGGATCCTCGAGTGCCCACCTTCATGAGAGAAAAAGCAGCACATCCTGCATGTTTCTGGTGCTTCCAGCTCACAGGCATCAAAGCCGCACGTGTAAACTGACTTCTTGCCAAAGGAAATGACCCCTGGGAAGATCAAGCTCCTGGAAGAGGCTTTAACTCCGACGCGACCTCCCCTGGGAACCAGTGGGCAGGGCAGCCTTTATGCATGTGTAACTGGACCTCCACCCGTAAGCATAGTGTGCAGTTTGGAAGAGCCTGCTATGGAACTGAAATTGGTTGGACATTTTATAGGAATTGATATACAGATGTTGGTCCTCAAAAGCTACAAACCAGTGGTCTGCAAAATAAAATGTGTTGGAAACCTCTGAGTAAAAAAAAAAAAAAAAAAAAAATTTGAATATTGCATTGATATTAGGTGATATTAACTGGATCGGGTGTGCTAGTGTCATTTTGTGTATGTGGGAAAATTTTTTTTAAAGATGACTTCTAAAGTATATAGGAGTGGACTGTCATGAAATTTGTAATGTACATTAAAATGCATCATCATAAAAAGTGTGTTGAAAGAAAAAAGTGAAAGTAGCAATGCAATTCCAAGAATAATTTTCTAATATCCACTCACAAAAACATTAAATTCTTTATATTAAACACATGAAAAATAACGCAAATATATCTATCTTTTAAGATTCATCTCAAATTCCGCCTCCATCAAGCATTACTGAAGAGTAGGAAGCTTGTTTACTACTTTTTTTATCCACTGGGTTGCTCGCTCCATAAGCAGAGACTTCTATCTCGATCTTTATATTTTCAGCTTGTAACTGAGTCTGGTAAAGAATAAGAACTCAATAAATATTTGTGAATAAATAGGTGAATATTTCCACATGGTATTATAATTATATCTTTATATGTCTATGTCCCCCACCAAACATAGTGTTGTACCACTAGGAAAGAACAAAGTTTAAGAAATTTTCTTAAATCTCTCTTTCTTACCCTTTCCTGACCCTCACTAGTGCCTACCAAAGAGTCTGTGACAAAGTGTATTTGTTGTTGAATTGAATTAGGCAAAAAGATGCGATAATGGAAGCAATTTTATTATTTAACAGAATGTGGAGATCTCAACCAGAACCTAGTTTTTACTACTCATACTACGGTTAGTGATCTCAAGATCCTCTGGAATATATGAGGCTTCTCCCCATTTGTGGCTGCTACTTGTTAGTTTTTCAAATTAAGATGCAGAAAGTAGGCCAGAGGTGGCGGCTCACACCTGTAATCCCAGCACTTTGGGAGGCTGAAGTGGGTGGATCACAAGGTCAGGAGTTCAAGACCAGCCTGACCAATATGATGAAATTCTGTCTCTACTAAAAATACAAAATTAACCAGGCATGGTAGTGTGTGCCTGTAATCCCAGCTACTCGGGAGTCTGAGGCAGGAGAATCACTTGAATCTGGGAGGCGGAGGTTGCTGTGAGCCGAGATCGTGCCACAGCACTCCAGCCTGGGCAACAGAGTGAGACTCCGTCTCAAAACAACAACAACAACAATGATGCAAAAAGTCTGTTTCTTATGTAGAACCTATTGGTGACAGTAAACTTGATATGTTTCTTTAAGTGGACAATGGGTATAGAAAGGACAATTTTATTTCTTCCTGCTATAGGAGCTGAATATGATGATCAGACCAGTCAAAGGGAGAAAGAAGATGATAAAGTCTTTCCTGGTGGAAGCCATACATATGTCTGGCAGGTCCTGAAAGAGAATGGTCCAATGGCCTCTGACCCGCTGTGCCTTACCTACTCATATCTTTCTCATGTGGACCTGGTAAAAGACTTGAATTCGGGCCTCATTGGAGCCCTACTAGTATGTAGAGAAGGTAAGTGTATGAAAGTGTATGATTGAGATGAAATAAGCAGAGAAGTACAAACAACTGGATCTATCTATAACAGTTAGCATTTGTGTTCCTTAACCTGAAAGAGGCTTCTTTACTCTAGCATCATGCTCATAGAAAGGAGAATAATCCAGTTTCTGAGAGAAGCAGATATGCATTCTATATAACCACAATAAATTCTAAGCTGGGATCAGGAGCAGCTGAGTTCCAGACTTAAATCTCTCTCCTCAAAGCATTACTGTTTCCCTCTTCAAATCTGTGGGCTTTATCAGTAGTGATTTCTACCATCCTCTGCCTTTTGCAAACATTGAGCTATGTTCCTTGAAAACTTCATGAAGGTGAACACATATAGACTGGTTCAGGTGGTTAGTTTGTCATTTGCAGACCAAAAGCATATAAAATCTAAGAAAAGTCAGCATTTATTTATATATGTTATTGAAAATTAATTAATTTGGATTGAATTAATATATTCTAAAATAATTCTAATCAAACCTGTTTTTAATTTATACCTTAGCATAAATTAAATTAGGGAAGTAAATTTTGCATAATTTGTTTTTCACCCTATTTTTTTATGGTGAAATCAGCTTCACTGTACCTTTTTCTTATTCCAGTTATCTTTTACTGCATAACTCCACAATTTAGTGGCTTAAAACAACAACAATCACTTATTATCGCTCATGGTTTCTGTGGGTCTCATGGAATTTGGGAGTGTTTTGACTTGGTGGTCTATCTAAGTGTGTCTCATGAGGCTATAGTCAAACAGTGGCCAGAGCTGAAATCATCCCAGAGTTGACTTTATTCACATGTCTTTAACCTTGGCTTGATGGTACTGTCCACATGGTCTCTCTCACATGGGTCTTACAGGGTAGCCAGACTTCTTATATGGTCCTGAGAGAGCCCATTAGAAACTGTTTCATGTTTTCTAATGTAACCTTGGAAATCACTCACATAACATACATTCTATTAGTTAGAATGCATCACTAAGACCAGTCTATAGAGGGGGAGTCCACCTTTTGATGGGGAATAGGCAAAGAATTTATTAACAGGAATCACCATAGTCTTTCTGAATGGTGATGAATGTGATTCAAAAAAAAGATGGGAGTGGGGAGTGGAGAACATGAGAAAGGTTTGTAGTTTATAATAGTTTCAGATGAAAGTATGATTTTTCATATACTAAGTTCAGTTTCATAGTCATAATTAATGAGAAAGTGCCAAAACCACAGTGTGTTATTTATGAGATGTAAAGGCTAATTGAACAAGAACATAATCAAAACATTAGTGTTTACATATGACATATAAAGAAATAAGTTAAAAACCCAAATAATTCTTTGACACAGAGTTGAATTAAAGAGTCAACAGAGGTTCTAGCTCCGGGTAAAATGGATAAACACACTCCACCCTTTATTTCCCATTGAACTTATCTATAAAACCTTGACAAAATGCAAAGCCCAGATATTTAAAAATTTCTAAAAGGCAAATAGAACAAGTAAATAGAGAAAAGGCACTAAAATTCAAAGTGTTACCAAACTTGTGGGGGAGTATACGTTTTTCCCCACTCTAGTATTCCTTAACCTGAATTAAAACATAACTGGAGACTTGGAAGTGAGTACTATGTTGCAAAGAGAGCTCCAGGAGAAACCCTCTAGCATTTCAAGGAGTGGGAAAGGTAACTCTAAATGCACAAAGAGCATGGAAGGGGAAATCCCCTAGGGTTTTTGTCCTCTTTTCCACCATTCTCTCAAGCTTCAGTCCAAGGTTGCCTGTGCCAGTGACAGTGGCTGGCAACAGAAGCCTGCACGAGTAAAAACTTAGGGAGGGGAACATTATCCTTCATTCAGTACAGCTACAGATCTAAGACCCTGGGGCAAAAGCACATTACTTTTCTCTCTGTCTTTCCCCTTCCGTTGCTTGACCTTAGCTATGATGTAGTTGTGGAAGTTGGAAGCTTCTGGTTAGAAAACCAAAAAAAGGAGCTCACAGAACTGGAAAGTTTATAGATGACAGAGAGAAAAGATCCCAGGAAAGTAAACCCATAAAGTTGTGCATTAACTCCTGGATTTACCCCCAACCTACACATATCTGGATGGAATCCTAATTAGCATGCTGAAGACTGTGAAACTGAGATTTCCCCTCACGTACCAGACTGGCCACTGTGTTGGAGTCAATGGCACAGCAAAGGGTTTAAAACTGATCTGACACTGAAACCACAGACCACATAATAATAATAAATGTTTGGTTTATATCTGAAGCAGGGCTTAGAGGGAATTTTATAGAATTAAACACTTGTATTAGAAAAATATCAACTCGATAATCTAAATTTCCACCCCAGGACACTAGAAAAAGAAGAGCAAAGCAAACCCAAATCAAGCAGAAGAAAGGAAACAACAAACTATAGAGTGGGAGAAAATATTTGCCAATCACATAACTGGCAAACCCAGTCCTAGAATAGGAACTAAGTTTTCTCAGTTCAGTGGGGGAATCTGAAATATCCCCAAGATTTCCATTAGCCAGTATCTCCAAAATTCCATTCTAGGGTGTGATTTGCTAGATAGTGAACACATCCTTTGTTTAATCAACCAATGATCACAAGGGACAGCAAAGATCACTATAGTTCAGCAAAGTCAGATTTATTGCCTCATGGCAACAAGAGACTGTGGACACCTCCCTAAACAAAGGAAAATACTATATAGAGTTAGTAAAGAGTTTGGGGGAAGGGTGGAGGTTAGGTAATATTTAGATGAAGCACAGTAGAGTTGTGTGTAAAGAAATAACCATGAGGTCCAGACTGTGAAGTGTCCTAGTTAACTAAAAAGTTAACATAGACATGAAATGTTAAGTCAAGGCATCCCTTACCTGAAGCTTGAGCTTTAAATTGAGCTGCTTCTTCATGTCAAAGTAATTTAGATGACCTAGGAAAGAATGAGATGTTTCATTCTTATTGCTATTAGTTCAGACATTTCTGGTAGGCTGTGAATTCCAAGAACAAACAATTCAATTGAGTAAGAAATCAAGAGATAATCAAAGCAAATAGTTGGTATTCAGTGAGTTTGTACAGTGGCAATGTGTCCTTGGGAGAAATGGTGTTGTTAACTCTGTAGTTAGCTTTACCTATGTCTTTTACCCAGCCTGACGAGTAGCAGCACACATACTGTTACCTTCTTAGTTCAAGCTAATTTTTATTTCTAAGCATTAAGGGTGCAAGAGAGAGAAAGAAAGACAAAATGTCATAAACAAAAATCTTTCTACTCAAAATAAGCCTGCAAACAAAAGTTCCCAAATTTAAAAAATATATAAGGCTAAGAAAGATAGCCAACAAGCTCAACAGTTAAAGCATGAAACAAGCTAGTTTGTTCCATTAAAAACTTTAGCTATTGATATACACGGTATTCATTTAAAATGTGAGTATAATTAAAAGCACTGTGGGCTATTGAAAAAAATATGAGTATAGATGTTTAATATGGACAATTATTATTTTACTCAAAACTTTTAATTTACAATTGCAGAAGTATAAAAAGTTATAAGAGTAACAGAAATTATGTATATTAATTGCTTATACACACCTTTTTTCAGAAGCAATGTGTACTGTTGCTGTAATTTTTCTTTTTCTCTCTGATGTGTGTGTATGACGGCTTGTATGTTGTAAATGTTTTAAATTTTTTTCTTTAGTAATTCATTTTTATCATATTTTACGCAAGTAGTGGTCTTCATCAAAGTTGAAATAAAAAAATTCTTTGTTCCAGATAGTTTTAGAAATACTGGTATAGGAGACCTAACAACAAAGCAAAGTTAACAAGAGACAGAAGACTACATTTGTTCTTACTCTCAAGTAACTGATGAAGAAATGTCTCCTGCTAGTGACAATTTCCTACATGAGATTTTAAAATAGAAGATAAATGTTCTCACTTCTTTTTCAGGGAGTCTGGCCAAGGAAAAAACACAGACCTTGCACAAATTTGTACTACTTTTTGCTGTATTTGATGAAGGTTAGTGAGTCTTAATCTGAATTTTGGATTCCTGAAAGAAATCTTCTGCTACTATTAAGAGGAGGTGATTATAGAAAGGTCATAAATTACATTACTGTTCAGGAATGAAGGAGATGGGGTTAAAAATGAATTCCAAGAAAACAAAATGTAACCTCAGTTCCATTGGCAGCTATGAGGTAAGAAGATAGAGGAGTTGGATAATGGATTGACCTCATCCGCCTCATTAAGACCATCAGCAAATACTTTGGGCTCTACTTTCTAAATGCTTTCTCTTATCTTCATCTATTATTAAGTGCGCAACATTTGGCAAGTTATTTAACCTCTCTGTGTCTCGGTTTCCTAAATTGAAATAATAGTACGTTTTTCATAAGATTGTTGTGAGCGCTGAGTGTTTTCACTTAAGTAACCTAGAGCAATGTGTGGCATAGAGTAGGCCCTCGATAGTGTTAGTACCTCCGCCTCCACCTCCTCCTAATGTAATCATTATGTAATCAATAACAATAACATAATCTTCTTCTTACCCCCTTATCAATTTACATAGCCATCTTCTTAATTGAGACCCTTATGATCTGTCTCGTAACTCCCAAAGGAAGCTTACTGAAGTGAGTATCTGATCTTGTCACTCCAGCCTCTAAAATACTTCAGTTTGCCAAGTGTGGTGGCTCATGTCTGTAATCCCAGCACTTTGGGAGGCTGAGGTGGGTGGATTGCTTGAGCCCAGGAGTTTGAGACCAGCCTGGGCAACAGGGTGAAACCACATCTCTACAAAAAAATTAAAAAATCAGCTGGTCATGGTGGCAGGTACCTGTACTCCAGCTACTTGGGAGGCTGAGGTGGGAGGATCACTTGAGCCCAGGAGGTGAAGGTTGCAGTGAACTGTGATTGCACTACTGCACTCCAGCCTGGGTGATAAAGCCAGACCCTATCTCAAAAAACAAAACAAAACAAAACAACAAAACAAATAAAATAATTCAATTTCAAGGTAAAGTGCAAAATGCATTATCTATTCCCTGGTGACATTTCCAGCCTTATCTTCCATGTCACCCAAACATGTAATGCTTTTTCTTACATGAGACCTCTGCTTATGCAGTTCCCTCTGCCCAGAAAAATCTGTCTCCCTCTTTACACTAAGCAAGCTTCTCCTTTTTCTTTAAGTCTGACTTACTTCGGTTATCCCCTTCCTTAACTCCTTCTCCCAGAATGACCTCTAGTCTGGATTAGATGCCTGCTTATATTTCCACAGCATCTTGAGCTTACTCCTTATCATACTATATCAGTATTTTCTACTTTATTTATTTAATATTTATCTTCTTTGATCTCATATCTTTTTCCCTTCAAGCAAAATGAAATTTCTTCTCTCTGCTCCCTATAACACCCTACTCTCATCTTTATTATATCACTCTTTACTCTTTATTATAATTATCAGGTTCTCTGACTATTCCAGCTAGAGTGTAAGCACCTTGAAAGCACAGGCTGTATCTTACTCTCTATCATCAGTGCCTACAATCAGTAGTGCTCAATAAATATGTGTTTGAATGAATGAACAAATGAATGGCTGCCTCATAAAGTTTCAATAGTATTTCCAGTGCTTCAGCCCTTATCAATTTCAGAGACAGTGTTAGGGAGCTTTCAGGTTCCTGTGGTTTCATAAATATAAGCTGGGATGAGACAATTATAACAGAGACAGGGACCAACAGACAGCCTTTTTCCTAGGACAATTTTCTTTTTTCTTTTTTTTTTTTGAGATCGAGTCTCACTATGTTGCCCAGGCTGCAGTGCAGTGGCAGAATCTCGGCTCACTGCAACGTCTACCTCCCAGGTTCAAGTGATTCTCCTGCCTCAGCCTCCTGAGTAGCTGAGATTACAGGCACATGCCACCATGCCCACCTAATCTGTGTATTTTTAGTAGAGATAGGGTTTCACTATGTTGGCCAGGTCCTGAAGTGATCCACCTGCCTCAGCCTCCCAAAGTGCTAGGATTACAGGCATGAGCCACCGCGCCCAGCCCCTAGGATGATTTTCATAAGATTCCTTTTAGATAAGTCAGCTAATAAAAAGAATCGAATCCTTATGCCTCAAGCTAACTAATATTCTGTCTTCTATTATTGTCTGTTCCCACTTATTGTCATGGACAAATAGAGGGAGAGAAAATCAGTTCGAGCAAGAGATGTCTGCCTTTAGATAATTATCTTCTCCCTCCCTCACACTGACTTTGTGAGGATAAGTGCTCTGTGCCTACTTTGCTGACAAAAATGCTTAAGGTGTGAGCACACTGGGAGTGGGGAAGGAGAAAGGGGAGGGGCGTCATTCATGAGACACATGCTTAGCTGACTTTATTTTTGCCTTCTCTCTCATCAGGGAAAAGTTGGCACTCAGAAACAAAGAACTCCTTGATGCAGGATAGGGATGATGCATCTGCTCGGGCCTGGCCTAAAATGCACACAGTCAATGGTTATGTAAACAGGTCTCTACCAGGTATGTACACATCTGCTCAACAATCCTCAGGGTCTTCCATATTCAGCACCAGAGTTCTGTACTTCAGTTCACAAACAGCTCTGCATCCCAGAGGATATAACCCACTGAATACTTTAAGATCTCTGGCCTCTGGGGATCTTAATGTATAGTAGGCAATTCCTCTTTTGGTCACCTGAAAATGAAGGCTTACCCATGTACATACAGCCCACAGTCAGATTTTTCTTTCCTTTTCTTAAATGTGAGTGGGCAACCAAGGACGAACAGACATTCAAAAAGAGCCTAAAATATTGAAGGGATATGCAAAGATGAACAAAGAAAACAATAATCCCAGAATAAAAAGAGCTATTGCTCAGAACAGAACTCATCAGAAGCTCTTATTACTATTTTCATGATTCAAGAAGATACTGCATCAATAAAGTAACAATAAAATGATTTCCAGTTTTAAAATAGGGGCATAGAGGCAGGCTCGCTTTACTCCCTCCCAGAGAAAACCAAAACCAAACTTACAGTACCAATATCTACACCAACAACAACCGAGAGCTCACATGTGAGGATGAGACAGTTCCCGGAACCACAGAGAAATTCAAAAACTTTGACAATCAGACTTCCACATCCATGACTCTCCTTCTTCCTATTCTGCCTGGCACCAAGTGTATAGAAAATCTCCCCCAACTCATGGTTTCTACACTGGTTCAACCAGCTTCTCCACCTTCTTGGGTTCCCTGGGAGGAGATTTGTCCTTGCCTTAACCCACAGAAAGCATCATGACTGTCTGAAGGCAGAAATATCCCAGAGTACAGGCAGAGACAAATGAGGAAGGAAGGACTACCATCCCTAGCCCTGGAAATTCTACTCTATAACTTGACCAAAGGACATGCAAATTCAGAATGGCCGTTCAGCAGCACCATGCTGTAGCAGGTTTATCCTGCAGGTCACCTTGGCATGAATGCCTAGCCGGCCTTCCAATACTGCTAAGATAATACCTTTGGGACCTCACCCACTTGGGACAAGCAGGGCTCTGACCACTTACTAGAGCTGAGGTGGCCAGGCGCGGTGGCTCACGCCTGTAATCCCAGCACATTTGCGAGGCCGAGGCGGGTGGATCACGAGGTCAGGAGATCAAGACCATCCTAGCTAACATGGTGAAACCCTGTCTCTACCAAAACTACAAAAAATTAGCCGGGCGTGGTGGCAGGAGCCTGTAGTCCCAGCTACTCAGGAGGCTGAGGCAGGAGAATGGCGTGAACCCAGGAGGCGGAGCTTGCAGTGAGCCCAGATCAGGCCACTGCACTCCAGCCTGGGCGACAGAGCCAGACTCCATCTCAAAAAAAACAAAACAAAACAAAACAAAAACAAAAAAAAACTAGAGCTGAGGTGAACCTGGACTTAGGTGCCACCTAGAGCCAAAATAAAGGACAGTGAACTAGCAGTGAAGATTCACTAAGCAAATGTATCCAATAAAACAAAAACAAGTCAGAGAAAACTGAAATAAATAGCTAATTCTTCAATGTAAACACATAGATGTATATCCACAAGAAACAATAGCAAACAGGCAACCATGAGCTTCCCAAAAAGACAAAGCAAAAACCCAGTGACTAACCCTAATGAGATGGCGATTTGTGAACTCTCTGATCAATAATTCAAAGTAGCAATTTTAAGGAAATTCAAAGATGCCTAAGATAACACAGAAAATTGATTCAAAAATTTCTCAGAGAAATTTAACATAGAGATTGAAACAATAAAAAAAACACATCTTGAAACTGATGACTGCATTTGATGAACTGAGTAGATCATTAGAGGATCAAGCAGAGGAAAGAATCAGTGAACTCAAACACTGGACTCATCTTGCAAGAAATGCTAGAGAGTTCTACAATCTGAAAAAAAAAGAATACTAATGTGCAAAAGAAAACTTTTCAAGTATAAAACCTGGTTTAATTTAATTTTACCAACTAGTAAAATTAAATACATGGGCACACTCAGAATACTCTATTACTGTATTTGTGGTGTGCAATCCACTCATAACTGTAGTATGAAGCCCAAAGTACACATCTATCAACAACTGTAATAGCTACAGCAGCCTGTTAGGATATAGGTAATATAAAAATATGTAAATTTTTGTATTTTTAGTAGAGACGGGGTTTCACCGTATTAGCCAGGATGGTCTCGATCTCCTGACCTTGTGATCTGTCCGCCTCAGCCTCCCAAAGTGCTGGAATTACAGGCATGAGCCACCACGTCCGGCCAAGAGGATATAATAGTTATAAGTATCTATACACCCAAAACAGGAACTCCCAAGTATATAAAGCAACCATTAATAGATCTAAAGGGAGAGACAGATTGCAATACAATAATAGTATGGGACTTTAACACCCCAGTCTCACTAATGGGCAGATCATCCGTACAGAAAATCAATAAAGAAACAATGGAGTTAAACTACACACTAGATCTAATAGTCCTAACTGACATTTACTGAACATTTTACTTAACTGCTGCAGAATACACATTCTTTTCATCAGGACATAAAACATTTTCCAGAATATACCATACCCAAGGCCCCAAAACAAGTCTGTACAAATTAAAAAAACAGAAATTGTATCAAGTATCTTTTCTGACCACAGTGGAATAAAACTAAAAATTAATAACAAGAGGAACCTCAGAAAATACATAAAAACACAGAAATTAAACAACATGCTCTTAAACGGCCAATGGGTCAATGAAGAAATTAAGAAGTAAATTTTATTATTATTATTATTATTATTATTATTATTATTATACTTAAAGTTCTGGGTTACATGTGCAGAATGTGCAATTTTGTTACATAGGTATACACGTGTCATGGTGGTTTCCTGCATCCATCAACCTGTCACCTACATTAGGTATTTCTCCTAATGTTATCCCTCCCCTAGCCCCCCAACACCCACAGACCCCAGTGTATGCTCTTCCCCTCCCTGTGTCCATGTGTTCTTTTTGTTCAACTCCCACTTATGAATTAGAAAATGCAGTGTTTGGTTTTCTGATCTTGTGATAGTTTGCTGAGAATGATGGTTTCCAGCTTCATCCATGTCCCTGCAAAGGACATGAACTCATCCTTTTTTATGGCTGCATAGTATTCCACGGTGTATATGTGTCACATTTTCTTAATCCAGTCTATCATTGATGGTCATTTGGGTTGGTTCCAAGTCTTTGCTATTGTGAATAGTGCCACAATAAACATACGTGTGCATGTGTCTTTATTGTAGAATGATTTATAATCCTTTGGGTATATGCCCAGTAATGGGATTACTGGGTCAAATGGTATTTCTAGTTCTGGATCCTTGAGGAATTGCCACACTGTCTCCCACAATGGTTGAATTAATTTACACTCCCACCAACAGTATAAAAGTGTTCCTATTTTTCCACAACCTCTCTAGCATCTGTTGTTTCCTGACTTTTTAGTGATTGCCATTCTAACTGGTGTGAGATGGTATCTCATTGTGGTTTTGATTTGCATTTCTCTAATGACCAGTGATGATGAGCATTTTTTCATATGTCTGTTGGCTGCATAAATGTCTTCTTTTGAGAAGTGTCTGTTCATATCTTTTGCCCATTTTTTGATGGGGTTTTTTTTTTTTTTTTTTCTTGTAAAGGTTGTTTAAGTTCTTTGTAGATTCTGGATATTAGCCCTTTGTCAGATGGATAGATTGCAAAAATTTTCTCCCATTCTGTAGGTTGCCTGTTCACTCTGATGATGGTTTCTTTTGCTGTGCAGAAGCTCCTTAGTTTGATTAGATCCCATTTGTCAATTTTAGCTTTTGTTGCCATTACTTTTGTTGTTTTAGACATGAAGTCTTTGCCCATGCCTATGTCCTGAATGGTATTACCCAGGTTTCCTTCTAGGATTTTTATGGTCCTAGGTCTTACATTTAAATATTTGATCCATCTTGAGTTGATTTTTGTATAAGGTATAAGGAAAGGGTCCAGTTTCAGTTTTCTGCATATGGCTAGCCAGTTTTTCCAACACCATTTATTATATAGGGAATCTTTTCCCCATTGCTTGTTTGTGTAAGGTTTGTCAAAGAAAAGATGGTTGTAGCTGTGTGGTGTTATTTCTGAGGCCTCCGTTCTGTTCCATTGGTCTATATCTCTGTTTTGGTACCAGTACCATGCTGTTTTGGTTACTGTAGTCTTGTACTGTAGTTTGAAGTCAGGTAGCATGATGCCTCCAGCTTTGTCCTTCTTGCCCAGGATTGTCTTGGCTATGTGGGCTCTTTTTTGGTTCCATCTGAAGTTTAAAGTAGTTTTTTCCAATTCTGTGAAGAAAGTCAGTGGTAGCTTGATGGGGATAGCATTGAATCTATAAATTACTTTGGGCAGTATGGCCATTTTCATGATACTGATTCTTCCTATCCATGAGCATAGAATGCTCTTCCATTTGCTTGTGTCCTCTTTTATTTCATTGAGCAGTGGTTTGTAGTTCTCCTTGAAGAGGTCCTTCACATCCCTTGTAAGTTGTATTCCTAGGTATTTTATTCTCTTTGTAGCAATTGTGAATGGGAGTTCACTCATGATTTGGCTCTCTGTTTGTCTGTTATTGGTGTATAGGGATGCTTATGATTTTTGCACATTGATTTTGTATCCTGAGACTTTGCTGAAGTTCCTTATCAGCTTAAGGAGATTTTGGGCTGAGATGATGGGGTTTTCTAAATATACAATCGTGTCATCTGCAAAGAGAGACAATTTGACTTCCTCTTTTCCCATTTGAATACCCTTTATTCTTTCTCTTACCTGATTGCCCTGGCCAGAACTTCTAATACTATGTTGAATAGGAGTGGTGAGAGAGGGCATCCTTGTCTGGTGCTGGTTTTCAAAGAGAATGCTTCCAGTTTTTGCCCATTCAGCATGATATTGGCTGTGAGTTTGTCATAAACAGCTCTTATTATTTTGAGGTATGTTCCATTGATACCTAGTTTATTGAGAGTTTTTAGCATGAAGGGGTGTTGAATTTTATCGAAGGCCTTTTCTGCATCTATTGAGATAATCATGTGGTTTTTGTCGTTTGTTCTCTTTATGTGATGGATTACGTTTATTGATTTGCGTATGTTGAACCAGTCTTGCATTCCATAGATGAAGCAGACTTGATTGTTGTGGATAAGCTTTTTGATGTGCTGCTGGATTCGGTTTGCCAGTATTTTATTGAGAATTTTCGCTTCGCTGTTCATCAGGGATATTCTCGTACCTCAGCCTCCCGAGTAGCTGGAATTACAGGTGTGTGAGCCACCATGCCCAGCTAATTTTTGTATTTTTAGTAGAGACAGGGTTTCACCATGTTGGCCAGGCTGGTCTTGAACTCCTGACCTCAAGTGATCCACCCGCCTCTGCCTCCCTAAGTGTTGGGATTACAAGCTGATTATTTCATTCGATTCTAAAAAGCCATTTGATAAAATTCAATATCCCTTTATGATAAAAAACCTTCATCAACATGGATATAGAGGGAACACACCTCAAAATAATAAAGGCCATTAATGACAGACCCATGGCTAACATACTGAATGTGGAAAAAATCAAAAGCCTTTCCTCTAAAGACTCATACAACAGAAGGATGCCTACTTTCACCATACTCAGCATAATAGTGGAAGTCCTGGACAGAGCAGTTAGGCAAGAGAAAGAAATAAAGGGCATCCGAAATGGAAAGGAAGAAGTCAAATTAGCCTTGCTTGCAGACAACATGATCTAGAAAAACCTAAAGACTCCACCAAAAAACTGTTCAAAATGATAAATTTAGTAAAGTTGCAGGATACAAAATCAATACACCAAAATCAGTAGCATTTATATATGCCAGCAGCCAATATCTGAAAAAGAAATCAATAAAACTATTTACTGGCTATAAAAATATAAAATACCTGGGAATCAATCTAACCAAAGACATAAAAGATCTATTCAAGGAAAACTACAAAGCTCTGATGAAAGAAATAGAAGAGGACATACACAAAATTAAAATATATTCCATGCTCATGGATTGGAATAATTAATATTGTTAAAATGACAATACTACCCAAAGCAATTTACAGATTCAGTGCAATCCTTGTCAAAATACCAATGACATTCTTCATAGAAAAAAAGATCCTAAGACTTATATGGAACCACAAAAGACCCCAAATAGCTAAAGCAATCCTGAGCAAAAAGAGCGAAGCTGGACGTATCACACTACCTGATATCAAAATTTACTACTCAGCTATGGTAATCAAAATAGCATGGTATTGGCATAAAAATAGATACATAGACCAGTGGAACAGAATAGAGAACACAGATATAAGTCCACACATTTACAACTAACTCATGTTCAACAAAGGCGCAAAGAACATATATTAAGGAAAGAACAATCTTTTCAATAAATAGTGCTGGAAAAATTGAATAACTATATGCAGAATAAAACTAGACCTTTATATCTTACCATACACAAAATCAAATAAAAATGGATTAAAGACTTAAATCTAAGACATGAAACTATTAGAAGAAAACACTGGGGAAATGCTCTAGGCCACTGACCTGGCCAAGGATTTTTTTGGGTAAGACCTCAAAAGCACGGACAATCAAAGCAAATATTGGAATTATATCAAGCTAAAAATCTTCTGCACAGTAAAAGAAACAATGAACAAAGTAAAGAGACAACCCACAGAATGGGAAAAATATTTTCAAACTATCTATCTGACAAGGGATTAATAACCAGAATATATGAAGAGCTCAAACAACTCAATGGCAATACAACAAATACTCTGATTAAAAACGGGTAAAAGATCTAAACAGATATGTTTCAAAAGAGATATACTAATGGCCAACAGGTATATGAAAACGTGCCCAACATCATTAACCATCAAAGAAATACAAACCAAAACCACAATTCGATATCATCTCATCTCAGTTAAAATGGCTTGCATCAAAAAGACAGGCAATAACAGATGCTGGTAAGGATGTGGAGAAAGGGGAACCCTCGTATACAGTTAATGGGAATATAAATCAGTATAGCCACTAATGGCATACTCAATACTATAGACAATAGTATTGAGGTTCCAAAAAAAAGAGAATTACCATATGATCCAGCAATTCCACTACTGGGTATATATTCAAAAGAAATGATATCAATATATCAAAGAGATATCTTCACTCCCATGTTTATTGCAGCACTATTTACAATAGCCAAAATATGGAATCAAACTAAGTAATCAATGGATGACTGGATAAAGAAAACATGGTATATATACACAATGGAATACTATTGGGCCATAAAAAAGAATGAAATATTTTCATTTGCATCAACATAGGTGGCACTGGAGGGCAATACCACATGTTCTCACTCATATGTGGGAGCTAAAAGAGTGGATCTCACGAAAATAGAGAATCATGGTTACCATAGTCTGGGGTGGGGAGGGTGGGGATGATGAAGGGAAAAAGAGAATATAAATGTATTTATTACCACTGAACTGTACACTTAAAAATGGTAAAGATGGCAAATTATATATGTATATTTTACATCAATAAAAAGAAATTTAAAAATAAAGTAACAATATAGTTGACCCTTGAACAATGTGGGGGTTGGGGTACTGACCCCCTGCACAGTCAAAAATCCATGTATAACTTTTGATTCTCCCCAAATTCAAGTACTAATGACCTATTGTTGATCAGAAGCCTTATCAATAACATAAACAACAAATATTTTGTATATGTATTATATACTGTATTTTTTCAATAAAGTAAGCTAGAGAAAAGACAATGTTATTTTAAAAAGCATGGGGAAAATACATTTACAATACTGTACTGTATTTGTAGACAACGTAAGTTTATCATCTATAAGTTGAATCATTAGTCTGAAATGGTGGGCAACCACAGCTGCAGACCTCAATCTATGGTACATATCAGGCAAGTCAGTGTTTTCTTGTACGGTCATGACCTTTCTCTGCTTCTTGGGAGCACTTCCAGCATCACTAGTGGCACTTTATATGGGTCCCAAGTATCATTCAGAGTTTATGGAGAGATTATTAGCATCATGCAGAGTTTTAAGTGGATGCCTGCAACACTTGAGCTCACCACAATAACAGTAGGAGATGGCTACTACTGTTAATTTTATGCAGTTATGATTTAATACTGGATCTTTACATTTGTTTACATTTGTCCCAACTGGGAATGGTGCCATGTATGGTTGTAAGGGTTTGTGTACGTAAGTTTTTATAAATTTTGACTTTTTATAATAGATTTTTATATATTTTATGGTAATAAATGATAAAATAGTCCAGTATCAACATATATATACACATACATATATATATATATTTGAGACGGAGTCTTGCTCTGTTGCCCAGGCTGGAGTGCAGTGGCATGATCTCAGCTCGCTGCAACCTCCACCTCCTGGGTTCAAGTGATTCTCCTGCCCCAGCCTCCCAAGTAGCTGGGATTACAGGTATGCACCATCACGCCCACCTAATTTTTGTAGTTTTAGTAGAGATGGGGTTTCACCACGTTTGCCAGGCCGGTCTTGAATTCCTGACCTCATGATCCACCCATCTCGGCCTCCCAAGGTGCTGGGATTATAAGTGTGAGCCACCTCAACCGGCCATCTACATATATTTTTTGCATTCATAACATACCTTTTTCTTAATTTTTTTGATATTTTTCCCCTATGTGGTTCATCTGAAAGTTTTTTCAAATTATCACAAATTTCCAAAAAAAATTTCAGTATATTTATTGAAAAAAAATGCATATAAGTGGACTCATGCAGTTCAAACCTGTGTTGTTCAGGAGTCAACTGTATATTTTAAAGCAGATTTTAACATCAAGAAATGATAGAAAAATGATAAGAATTTAAAGATAAATATTCATATTAAAATTGCCCATCAGGAGCTTCTGAGTAGCTGAACACAGGGAGGTTCCTGGAGAGTGGCTGGTCCCACGCCCCTTCCCACATACCCTTCCTTATATATGCATCTCTTCCATTTGGCGTTTATCAGAAAAGGTGCTGACTACTGAATTATAAGGGCACTGTGGTCTACTAGATAAAGGTTGGGGAGAGGGGTTTGGGCTTCTATTGTCTTCCTTCCAGGACTTCATCTCCAGATGTCTAAAGTAAATAATGCATGCTGGGTAGAGCAAAGTGGTGGAGTAGGACTCTTCAGCAATCATCTCCTCACAGAAACATCAAGTTAACAACTTGATGCATGAAATTACCATCAGAAGAGTTAAGAAAACCCGAACCCATGAGCAAGACTGTGAAGCCCTTTTGGACTGCAAAGACGAGTAAAACCATAGTTGGAAGTTAAGGGGATTGGTTCTTTATGACTGAGACCCCACCCCCAAGCCACTGCAGTACCACAGGCGGAAAGTCACCATGGACCCATGGTTTTTACACCGGAAAAAAAGTGAGCCGGAGGCAGACATTTGGCTTCTCCACCATCCTAGGTCCTTCTGTAGGAGACTCACTCCTGCACCAGTTCATGGGGAGCACTGCGAGTATCAACTGGGTTGAACCACCTGAGACCAGCTATGTACAAAGAAAGGGGGCGGGGCTAGTGGTAGCAAGCAAGCAGAACTTGGCAGTGGCTCTCCATCCCTGCCAGAGGAGATACCATACCAGGCCATGGGAAGCATGGTTCCCAGATCCTCTGGACTTGAGAGCCTAACGGGCTCTCCTGTATGGCCTGGGTGCCCTCTGTGGATTCCCATGGGCCCATCCAGGCTGGACACTGCATTAGTAGCAAAGCCAGCATGAGACTTGCGTCTAACCTGGGCTTAGAGTGCCCTCTAGTGTCTAGTGCTAAAAGGAAATACAACAGCCAGTCCACTTTCTCTTTGATATGGTCTCACTCTGTTGCCTAGGTTGAAGTGCAGTGGTGCAATCATAGCTCACTGCAGTCTCGAACTCCTGGGCTCACGCGGTCTCCCCACCTCAGCCTCCAGAGTGGGACTACAGGTGTGTGCCACTATGCCTAGCTAAATTTTGGTTGTGTGTGTGTGTGTGTATGGAGATTGGGGTATTGCTGTGTTGCTCAGGCTGGTCTTGAACTCCTGACCTAAAGCAATCCTCCAGCCTCAGCCTCCTAAAGTGCTAGATTACAAGTATGAGCCACCACAGTCAGCCCCACTCAATTTCTAAACGAGCTTACTGAAATAGAGCAGTCACAAACAAACCCAAAATGAACATGAGAATAAATACCTAATTCTTCAATGTGTAGACAGGGACACACGTCTACAAAGAATAAGAATAACCTAAGAAAGATGGCCTCACCAAATGAACAAAAAATTGTGCCAGTGACTAATCCTAAAGACACGCAAGTGAATGATCTTGTAGACAAAGAATTCAAAATAGCTATTTTAAGAAAACTCAACAAACTTTAATAAAACACAGAGAAACAATTCAGAAATTTGTCAAAGAAATTTAACAGAGAAATTGAAGGAATAAAAAAAGTAAGAGAGAAATCCTGGAACTGAAAAGTATAATAAAAAATGACACACGCAATACAGGACATCAACAACAGAATTGATCAGGCAGAAGAAAGAATCAGCAAGCTCAAAGACAGGCTATCCAAAAATACAATCAGGAGGGGCTCCAGGATGGTTGACTAGATGCATCTAGTGTTCATCCCTTCCATGGAGAGGAACCAAAGTAGCAAGTAGATAATTATACTTTGAATAGGTCATCTAAGAGAGAACACTGGAATTCAACAGAGAAGAGATAGGAAGCATTGAAAGCAAGGGAGGAGAGAGAAATACGGCCTGTTTGCCTGGGATTGGCTGGGAGTCTGGAACAGCTTCCTAATGTGGGAAAAGGGTAAGAGACCCTTAGTGTTCCTCATTTTCACCAAGGACTCTTGCAGTCCTAGCCGCAGGAGAGCCCCTTATTCCTTGACAGCGCAGAGACTAGCATAGGAAGTTGCCTAAAGACCATGTGAAGGCATTGCAACAGAGAGCTCACGCTGGGTTCTGCAAATCTCCCAAGCAGCTGCAGCACAGCACCATTTTGAGAGCACAGCCCACACATCCTGCCCTGCTGTAATGGCCGTGACTTAGGCAGGAGCCCTGAGCAGTGATCCTGCCCCACCCAGCAGAGGAGTGCCCATGCATTTTCACATATTCCAAGAACACATTCCACTACCTACAACACTGCTGCTGCAGGCTGCTGTGGGGCCAAAACACCAGTGAAGCTTGTGCTTCCAAGCTGCCTGCCTACAGCTGCTCCCAGAGAAAGCAACCCTACCTTCACCAAGAGCAGGGCCATAGCACAGCTGCTGCTGCACGCCAACCTGAGCATTTTGCTAGTGACCTGGGTATCACCCCACCCCTGCATAGCACAACCAGCACCTCACACACCACCAAGGAGCTTGAGGGCAGGTTCACCTAGCCCAGCTCTTCCTGCCCCTAGTACCCAAGCATATCATCCAGGGGCCTAGGGATCACTTAGCCCTGTCCACCACTGGTAGCTCCTGAGAACCTCCTGGGGTCTGAGGCCAGGCCCACCCAACCTGCCACTACTGCCACAGTTAGCACTCATTGCATGCACCACTTGAGGGTCTGGGGACTGGCCCATGCAGTCCATAGCAGCCACCACCAATGCCAGCACAGACCACTTGAGATTCAGAAGGTTGTTTCATTACTATGATTGCCATCAACCATGCCACTTTGCTGCCCAGGAACTTGAGAACCCACCCACCCACGTGATCCATCAATACCATTTCTGGGACCCAAGTAAACCACTGGGAGACCCACAAATCAACCTGCCTGGACCTAAAACCAGTGCAATCATATGCCACCATGGTACACCAAAGAAAAGCACCCTCAGCCCACTGCTGCCACCACTGGGGCCTGAAGACAGGCCTACCTGGCATCCCAGTTCTCAGTAAAACTTCACCACAGCCTCCACTAATAACCACACCCTAAGCCATTGAAAAAATCACAAATATCACTAATGCTGTTTAGAGTCTTATACAGAGACTACTGCATTCACCCAGAATCAAAACCAGTGCTCTACCCAAGCAACACTATAGATACATCTTCAGGAAAAAGTTCTTTCCTATAAAAGCAAATTTTAAAAATTGGAAAAAGTGATTATTATACCAGATGTGCAGATATCAATGTAAGGACACAGAAAACATGAAAAATCAAGGAAATATGACACTCCAAAGGAGCACAATAATTCTGTAGCAATAGATCCAAATAAAAAAATTTTAAGATGGGTGCAAAAAAATAGTTAGAAAGAATGAATAAGACCTGCTATTTTATAGCGCAACACAGTGACTATAGTTAATAATAACTTAATTGTACATTTTAAAATAACTTAAAGAGTGTAATTGGATTGTTAATAACTCAAAGGATAAGTGCTTGAGGGTGTAGATACCTCATTCTCCATAATGTGTTTGTTTCACATCACATGCCTGTATCAAAACATCTCATGTGTTCCCTAAATATATACACCTACTATGTATCCACAAAATAAAAAAATCATAGTTTACAAACAGAACAGTATATGTGACCTTTGGTTTTTAAGTAAACTGGCCAACATCTCTTTAAAAATTTATGAAATCCTGGAAAAATAATTCCAAAATTTGATACTAAAGAAACTCAGTGAGATACAAGAGAATTCTGAAAAAAAAAATATATATATAAAGAACACAGAAAAACAATTAAGGATATGAAACGGAAATTTACCAAAGACATAGATATCAAAAAAGAACCAAACAAAATTCTGGAACCAAAGAATTCATTGAATGAAATATAAAATACATTTGAAAGGTTCAACAATAGACTGAACCAAGCAGAAGAATATCAGAACTGAAATACAGATCTTTTGAAATAGCCCAATCAGACAAAAATAAAGAAAAAAAGAATAAAAAATAATGACCAAAGATTTCATGACATGTTAGGCACTATAAAGAGAAAATGAAGAGGTTAGAAATCCTATTTAATGAAATATTAGATGAAAAAATTTCCAAGTCTACCAAGAGATTTACACATCCAGATAAAGAAGGCTCAAAAATACCCAAATAAATACAATGCAAAAAGGTCTTCTGCAGGGCACATTATAGTCAAACTATCAAAAGTCAAAGAGAAAAATTTAAAAACAGCAAGAGAAAAGCATATAGTCACCTATAAAGGAGCTGCTATCAGACTAACAGTGAATTTCTCAGCAGAAACTTTATAAGCCAGGAGAGAATGAGAGAAAAAAAAAAACACCTGACAGCCAAGGATACTGTACACAGCAAAATTATCCTTCATAAATGAAAGTGAGATAAAAACATTTTCAGACAAAAAAAAGAAAAAGAAAAAAACTGAGGAAATTCATTGCAACCTGATCTGCTTTACAGGAAATGCTAAAGGGAGTTTTTCAAACTGAAAGAGAAAGGTCCTAATGTGTAACATGAAAACATATGAAGGTATAAACCCCACAGGTAAAAGTAAGTATCCCAACAAATTCAGAATTCTCTAACACGGTAATTGTAGAACATAAATCACTTATATCCTTAGTAGGAAGATTAAAAAACAAAACATATAAAAATAATTACCATAACCTGTTAAAGAATAAGCAATATAAAAAGATGTAAATGATGACACACAAAATTTGGGAGTAGATTTTTAAAAAAAATTTTCTTGCAATCAAAATTAAGTTGTTATCAGTTCAAACTAACTTGTTGTAACTATAAGGTATTCTGTGTAAGCCTCATGGTAATTACAAAGCAAAAAAATTTTATAATAGATACACTAAAAATAAAAAGCAAGGGATTAAAACATACTGATAGAAAAATCACTTAACCACAAGGGAAGATATTAAGAGAGGAAGAAAGGAACAAAGGATCTACACAACTAGAAAACAAGTAAAAACATGGTACTACCAAGTTCTTACCTATCAAAAATTACCTTGAATACAAATGGGTTAAATTCTCCAACTAAAAGACATAGAGTGGCTGAATGATTTTTTTTTAAAAGAAGATCTAACTATATACTGCCTACGAGAAAGACTTTACCTGTAAGGACACACATAGACTGAAAGTGAAGGGATAGAAATAGATATTCCATGCAAATGTAAACAAAAAGAAAGCAGGAATAGCTATACTTATATCTGATAAAATAGACTTCATGTCAGAAACTATAAAAAGAGACAAACGGCCAGATGTGGTGGCTCATGCCTGTAATTTCAGCACTTTGGGAGGCTGAGGTGGGTGGATCACCTGAAGTCAGGAGTTCGAGACCAACCTGGCCAACATAGTGAAACCCCATCTCTACTAAAAATACAAAAATTAGGCGAGCATGGTGGCAGGTGCCTGTAGTCCCAGCTACTCAGGAGGCTGAGGCAGGAGAATCATTTGAACCCGGGTGGCAAAGCTTGCAGTGAGCCAAGATTGCACCACTGCACTCCAGCCTGGGCAACAGAGCGAGACTCCATCAAAAAAAAAAAAAAAAAAAAATGACAGACAAGGCCATTATATAATAGTAAAGAAATTAATACAACAGGAGAATGTAACAAGCATAAATATATATACACTCAACATTGGAGCATCTAAATATATTAATGTTTGATCTTTGTATTTTCTAGTCTCATTAAAAATAACGGCAAACACTACAATTACTTTTGCACTGACCTAATATAAAGCAAACATTAATAGACCAAGGGGGAAATGAAGACAGCAATGAAATAATAGTAGGAGACTTTAACACCCCACTTTCACCAACGGACAGATCATCCAGACAAAATATCAACAAACACACACTGGACTTAAGCTGCACTGTAGACCAAATGGAGCAAACAGACACAGAACATTCCTTCCAACAGCTACACAATTCACATTCTTTTCAACTGCACATGGAACATTGTCCAGGAGATGATACATTAGGCCACAAAGCAAGTCTTAACTAACTTTTTAAAAATAAGTATTTTTTTCCTGCCAATAATGGAATAAAACTATAACTCAACAACAGGAGGAACAACTGTACAAATACATGGAAATTAAAGAGCATGCCCCTAAACAAACAATGGGTCAATGAAGAAATTAAAGGAGAAATTAAAAAATTTCTTGAGACAAATGAAAATGGAAACATAACATGCCAAAACTTATGGGATACAGCAAAAGTAGTCCTTAAAGAAAAGTTTATGGCAATAAATGTCTACATCCAAAAAAAATCAAATAAACAACCTAATGATGCATCTCATAGAACTAGAAAAACAAGAACAAACAAAACTCCAAATTATTAGAAGAAATGCATGAATACAGATGAGAGCACAAATAATCAAAATAGAAACTAAAAAATACAAAAGATCAGTATAATGAGTTACTTAGTTCTTTGAAAGGATAAACAAAGTCAGTAAACTTCTAGCCAGATTAAGTGATTATAAAGAAGAAAAACAGAAATAAATCAGACATGAAAAAGGAGACATTACAACTGATAACACAGAAATACAAAGAACTATAAGAAACTGCTATGAACAACTATATGCCAACCAATTGAAAAGCCTTGAAGAAATGGATAAACTCCTGGACACATACAACCTACCAAGGTTGAATCAAGAAAAAATGGAAAATTTGAACAAATCAACAATGAGTAACAAGATTGAAGCAAAAATAAAAAGTCTCCCATCAAAGAAAAGTTCACTACCTGATGGCTTCACTGCTGAATTCTACCAAACATCTAAAGAACTAATACCAATTCTTCACAAACTATTCAAAAAATTGAAAAGGAAGAAACTCTTCCAAAATTATTTTAGGAGGCCATCATTATCCTGATCCCAAAACCAGACAAGGGCACAATAACAACAAACAACTACAGGCCAATATCCTCAACAAAATACTAGAAATAGAATTCAACAGCACATTAAAAAGATCATTTACCATGATCAGGTGGGATTTATCCCAGTGATGTAAGGATGGTTTAACATATGCAAATTAAAAATGAAGGATAAAAATTATATTATCATTTTAATAGACACAGTAAAAGCATTTGATAAAATTCAATATCCCTTCATGATAAAAATTCTCAACAAAGTATAGAAGGAACATACCTGTATGAGAAACCTGCAAACAAAATGATACTGAGTGAGGAAAAGTTGAAAGCTTTCCCTTTAAGAACTGGAATAAGACAAGGATATCCACTCTCACCACTTCTATTCAACACAGTACTGGAAGTCCTAGCCAGAGCAATTAGGTAAGACATCCAAATTGGAAAGAAGGAAGTCAAATTGTCCCTGTTTGGCCAGGCTCAATGGCGCATGCCTGTAATCCCAGCACTTTGGGAGGCCAAGGCAGGCAGATCACTTGATGTCCAGAGTTTGAGACCAGCCTGGCCAATATGGTGAAACCCCATCTCTACTAAAAATACACATACACACACACACACACACACACACACACACACAGATTAGCCAGGCATGGTGGTGCACTCCTGTAGTCCCAGCTACTCGGGAGGCTGAGGCAGGGGAATCACTAGAACCCCGGAGGCGGAGGTTGTGGTGAGCCAAGATTGCACTCCAGCCTGGGCAACAGAGTGAAACACTGTCTCAAAACAAAAACAAGCCGAGACGGGCGGATCATGAGGTCAGGAGATTGAGACCATCCTGGCTAACACGGTAAAACCCCGTCTCTACTTAAAAAATACAAAAAACTAGCCGGGCGAGGTGGCGGGCGCCTGTAGTCCCAGCTACTCGGGAGGCTGAGGCAGGAGAATGGCGTGAACCTGGAAGGCGGAGCTTGCAGTGAGGGGAGATCCTGCCACTGCACTCCAGCCTGGGCGACAGAGCGAGACTCCGTCTCAAAAAAAAAAAAAAAAAATTGTCCCCGTTTACAGATGACATGATCTTATATATAGAAAACCGCCAAAACTATACCAAAAAACTGTTAGAGCTAATAAATGAATGTAGTAAAGTTGTAGTCTACAAAATCAACATACAATAATTGATAGCATGTCTGTATGCCGACAGTGAACAATCTGAAAAAGCAATCAAGAAAGCAATCACGTTTACAATAGCTACAAAAAATATCCGGAAATAAATTAACCAAGGAAGTGAAATATCTCTATAATGAAAACTATAAAATATTGATGAAAGAAATTGAATAAGACACAAATAAATGAAAAGATATTTCATGTTCATCAATTGAAGAATTAATATTATTAAAGCCAAAGCAATCTACAGATTCAATACAATTCCTATCAAAATTCCAATGTCATTCTTCACAGCAATACAAAAACAATCCTAAGATTTGTGTGGAACCACAAAAAATCCCAAATAGCCAAAGTAGTCTTGAGCAAAAAGAATAAGCCTGGAGGCATCACACTACCTGATTTCAAATTATACTACAAAGCTATAGTAACCAAAACAGCATTGTGTTGACTTAAAAACAGACATATAGACCAATAGAACAAAATAGAGAGCCCAGAAATACACCCACACATTTAAAGCCAACTGATATTCTACATAGTTGAAAAGAACACATGATGGGTAAAGGGCAGTCTTTTCAATAAATGGTGCTGGGAAAACTGGATATCCATATGCAAAAGAATGAACCTAGACCCCCTATCTCTCACCATGTATGAAAATCAAATAGGCCAGGCACAGTGGCTCATGCCTGTAATCCCAGCACTTTGGGAGGCCAAGGCGGGCAGATGACTTGAGGTCAGGAGTTTGAGACCAGCCTGGCCAACATGGTGAAACCCCATCTTTACTAAAAATACGAAATTAGCCAGGTGTGGTGGCATGCCTACAGTCCCAGCAACTTGGGAGGCTGAGGCAGGAGAATCACTTGAACCCCGGAGGTGGAGGTTGCAGTGAGCCTAGATCGTGCTATTGCACTCCAGCCTGGGTAACGGAGTGAGACTCTGTCTCAAAAGAAGAAAAGAGAAGAGAAGAGAGACAAGAGAGGGGAGGAGAGGGGAGGGAACAAGACAGGGGAAGGGAGAGAAGGGAAGGGAAGGGAAGGGAACAAGACGGGAGGGGAGGGGAGGGAAGGAAAGGAAAATAGATTAAGGAGTTAAATTTGAAACATAGTGTAAACATTTCATGACATCACTTTGGGCAAGAATGTGTTAGACAATTTGGGCAAGAATTTGTTAGACAAGACCTCAAAATCATGAGTAACAAAAGCAAAAATAAAATGGATTACATCAAACTAGAAAGCTTCTGCACAGCAAAGGAAACAATCAACAGAGTGAAGAGACAACCTATAGAATGGGAGAAAATATTTGCAGATTATACATCTGACAAGGGATTTATATCTATAATGTATAAGGAACTCAAACAACTCAATAGCAAAAATCCAAATAATCCTATTAAAAATGAGCAAAAGACCTGAATAGACATTTCTCCAAAGGAGACATACAAATGGCCAACAGGTGTATGAAAAATGCTCAACATCACTAATCATCAGGAAAATTAAAATCAAAACTACAATGAGATATCACTTACCTCTGTTAGAATGACTATTATAAAAAAGACAACAAAATAACAAATGCTAGCAAGGATGTGGAGACAAAGAAACTCCTATACACTGTTGGTGGGAATATAAATTAGTTAAGCCGTTAGAGATACGGTATAGAGATGCCTCAAAAATTAAAAATAGATCTATCATATTTTCTAGCAATCCCACTAGTAGGTATATACCAAAAAGAAATGAAATCAGTATGTTGAAAAAACATCTGCATCCCCATGTTTATGACAGCATTATTCACAATAGTCAAGATATAAAATCAACTTAAATGCCCATCAATGGATGAATGGATAAAGAAACTGTGGTATATATACACAATGGAATACTATTCATCCATTTAAAAAAGATGAAATCCTGTCATTTGCAACAATGTGGATGAGCCTGAAGGACATTATGTTAAGTGAAATAAGACAGAGAATGACAAATATTGCATGATATCACTCCTATGTACAATCTTTAAAATTTGATCTCATAGTAGTTGAAATTAGTGATTCTGGGAAGATTAGGGGGAAGTGGGAGATGGGGAGAGGTTGGTCAATGGGTACAATGTTACAGGTAGACAGAAGGAATAAGTTCTGGTACTCTATTGCACAGTAGGGTGACAATAGCCAACAATAATATATTGTATATTTCAAATAGAAGAGAGGATTTTGAATGTTCTCACAACAAAGAAATGACAAACATTTAAGGTGATGGATATGATAATTACCCTAATTTGAATAATTACACAATGTATACATGTATCAAAACATCACATTGTACCCATAAATGTGTACAATTATTTATGTGTCAATAAAAAGTAATACAGTTTAAAAAATAAAATTGCCCATTAGGATAAATAAAAAGACCCCCACACAAAATTATCATTGTAGCATTTCAGAGCACAAAGAGAAGATACTTAAAGCTTCTTGTGGCCAGGTGCGGTGGCTCAGGCCTGTAATCCCAGCACTTTGGGAGGCTGAGACGGGAGGATCATGAGGTCGGGAGATGGAGACCATTCCGGCTAACACGGTGAAACCCCGTCTCTACTAAAAATACAAAAAACTAGCCGGGCATGGTGGCGGCTCCTGTAGCCCCAGCTACTCGGGAGGCTGAGGCAGGAGAATGGCGTGAACCCGGGAGGCAGAGCTTGCAGTGAGCCAAGATCGTGCCACTGCACTCCAGCCTGGGCGACAAAGCAAGACTCCGTCTCAAAAAAACAAACAAACAAACAACAAAAAAAGCTTCTTCTGAGAGAAACAGGATGCATACAAAAGAATGGGAATTAGACTGACAATATAATTAAGCAATATTGTAAAAGATCTAAGGGAAAAATTATTTTGAACCTAGAATTTTTAGTCAAACTTTGAATCAATTTTGGGGGAAGAAAAAAGACATTTTCAGATATAGAGGGCCTTAATAGTCACTGAATGTGTACTATAGTAAAACCAGAAACTACAGAAAGGAGGAATTTGGGAGATTCAGCAACCCAAGAGAATAATGAAGTATGAGGGGGTTGTTTTCTCCTTAGTTCTTTACTGTATTTTCCAGTAATTTGATAATAAACATGCATAATTTTATAATTAAAAAGAAATTGGTTTTGACAACATGCAAGTTCCTGTTCTCACATACCTTATAGTGGAGAGACGGGTTGTAGTCAAATAAGCATAATAATACATGCAAAATTGCAAACTGACCATTACTCTGAAGGAAAATTACATAATTCTATGTAAGCCTATAATAAAAGAATCTGACCTAGACTGGGGAATCAGAGAAGGCTTCCCTAAGCAAGTACCCCTTGAATTTAGCTTTGAAACTGGGAAAATGAGGCAATGTGAGATGAAGCTGTTAGAGGTATTAGGAATCAAACCTACTAGGGCCTTCTAGTCCTTAGTAGACAGTCTGGACTTTATTCTATGTGAAATGACAGCCTGCGATGGGTTTTAGGCTGGTGGATACTACAATCAGATCTGGAATGCAGAAATATTACACCAGTTTCTTTGTGGGTAAAAGTCTTAGAGGGGAATATGACCAGTTATAGGGAGACCTGTAAAACAAGTTTATCAGTAGCTCAGACGAGATAATGGTAACTTGGATTAAGATAGTGGTAGTAGTAATAGTGAAAAAATAGATACATTTGAAAGCTTTTAGAGCCAAAATAGGAGGCAGCTGTGCCCTTGTAGTTACCAGTGTGGGATCTGAACACTTAGGTTCAAATACTGAGAAAATTAATCAACCTCTCTGGGCATCCATTTCTTCTCCTGCAAGACATGGATGATAATGGTTTCTACATTCATAGGGTTGTTATGAGGAATGAATGAATTAAAACTTGTAAAATACTTCGGACAGTGCTTGACATTAAACAAGTGCTCAATAAATATTAGCTATTATTGATTATATTGCCCTGGTCAGTGTCAAATTGCATATGGGAGATGAGAATGGTAAAAAGGATAATTCTTGCTTGCATATTCGAATGCAGGATGCTGCCATTCACTGTTATAAAAAACTCTGGAAGAGAAGGAAGTGATGAAAAGTGTAAATTTAGTTTTGAACATGTGGGTTTTTTGAGATATCTAGGTGGAGATGTTGAGAAAGTGATTGGCTGTATGAGCCTGAAGTTCCAGAAGAGTTCAGGAGAGGAGACAGAAGGAGCAGTCTGAGAAGTAGGAGAAAAAAACCCAGAAAGATGTTGGCACAGAGGCCAAGGGAAGAGAGAGTTTTAAGAAGGAATGAATGGTCAACAGATGCAAATAAAGACTGAAAAATGTCCATTGGATTTAGCAGCATGATAGTGATTGATGACCTTGGCAAGAGCTGTTGGTTTGATAGTAGCCCAATATTCTAGATACATTTGTTTACAAGTCAAGGTAGCAATAAAGTGTCTAAGATCAATTTGTCCATTCTGTCCTAGCAAGTGTTTTCCATTTCAAATTCTCTACTTCTTAGCCATACGTGTCTTATTCCTACTTTACAGGTCTGATTGGATGCCACAGGAAGTCAGTCTATTGGCATGTGATTGGAATGGGCACCACTCCTGAAGTGCACTCAATATTCCTCGAAGGTCACACATTTCTTGTGAGGAACCATCGCCAGGCCTCCTTGGAAATCTCACCAATAACTTTCCTTACTGCTCAAACACTCCTGATGGACCTTGGACAGTTTCTACTGTTTTGTCATATCTCTTCCCACCAACATGGTAATATCTTGGATCTTTAAAATGAGTATTATAAATATCCAGTCCTACTTTTAATAGAATTTACTGGACAATGTACAGGAATATAGTGTGTTGCTGAAGGGGGCATTTTAGAGTTACTGTGTTAGACCTCAACCAAGATCCCCTAGTTTCTAGCTTCCAGTGTAAAGTTTTTACCTTGACTATAAAAGGGCTTGAGTATTAGTAGGACTCATGGATTTTTAGTTAAATGTCTGTGATGGAGAAAAGATGGCTTATGGATGACTGAGGTGGGAAAATGAGGAGAATAGTATGCCCTTGGTTTCTCAGCCTTCTCCCATTAACTATGCTCCAATATTGAGAGAGGAACTGCAGGTTGTAGCTGAAGAGATTTTTTTTTTTTTTTGAGAAATCTAGGGAAATGGAAAAAAGGCATTGCCCAGGTTGCAACTGTAAGGGCTCCAGTATATCAGTAGTAATGCCCAGAGCAGTAAATAGCAAATATGACAGGCTATTGTAGAGCAAGCTTGACTTCAGGCACCAGACAGCTAGAGGCACTCTGTAGATACCTGGCAGTATATGAGAGACACCTGTGAAACTGAGGGCAGGTAAGGAGCTAGTGATTTTTAGGACAAGTAACATGGGATTGAAAGCTGGTCAGCATATGTGAAGCACCACATGAGGTTTTCAAGGACTATTGGGTGGGAACTTTGCAAAGGGTCAAAGGTTCTGTGTAAGCAAATTAGGATGATGGTAACTACAGTTTTAAATTATTGTTAATGTAACTTTATTTGTAACTGCTAGTTGTGCAAATTCAGATTGCATCATCATTTTACCCCAATTTTCCTTACTTTTGTATTTATTCTGCTAACTCTTAATCTTGGATCAACCTAATAACCCTCTTTCTCTACCCCTCTTGTGGCCATTGAAGGCTTAGTCAGTTTGTGCTGCAATAACAGAATACCACAGAATGAGTAATTTTTTTTTTTTTTTTTTTTTTTTTTTGAGACGGAGTCTCGCTCTGTAGCCCAGGCTGGAGTGCAGTGACCGGATCTCAGCTCACTGCAAGCTCCGCCTCCCGGGTTTACGCCATTCTCCTGCCTCAGCCTCCCGAGTAGCTGGGACTACAGGCGCCCACCACCTCGCCCGGCTAGTTTTTTGTATTTTTTAGTAGAGACGGGGTTTCACCGGGTTAGCCAGGATGGTCTCGATCTCCTGACCTCGTGATCCGCCCGTCTCGGCCTCCCAAAGTGCTGGGATTACAGGCTTGAGCCACCGCGCCCGGCCAGAATGAGTAATTTATAATGGACAGAAACTTATTGGCTCACAGTTCTGGGGGCTGGGAGGTCCAATATCAAGTTGCCAGCAACTAGCAAAGGCCTTCTTGCTGCGTCTTAACATGGTGGAAGGCATTACATGACAAAACGGCAAAGAAAGGGTGAGAGAGAGAGAGAGCAAAAGGAGGGTGAACTCACTCCTGTGATAATGAATCCACTCCCATGAACCCTTTCCCCAGATAACTGCATTAGTCCATTCATGAGGGTGGAACCCTTGTGACCTAAACACCTTTATATGTTCACCTCTCAACACCATCACAATGATAATTAAATTTCAATGTGAGTTTTGGAGGGGACAGACATTCAAACCATAGCAAGAGCTGTTGGAGAAAAATGTCAGAGAGGCCTAATCTTTTATATTTAACAGCATTTCTTTCTTCCTAGTACTCTCATATTAACATTCTCCTCAGGTTCCTTGGTTGACTTAGAAAAGAGATTTGATCTTGCCATGTATCCACCATTTTCCTCCTTATGTTCTATTAGTGACCTTGTTTATAGTCCTCTGTAGTGATTAAGAATAGAAATCTCTTTTCCCCATCCATCACATAATATTTATGGAATTTTGATAAGACCTTAGTGGACAAAAAGTGTCATACTGAATGAGTAACAGGAAGTTGATGCACAAACAAAATTCTTGCAGGCACAGAGGAATAGGTCATTTACTTGTATATGATCATTGTCAATCAATCATTGTCCAGTTGGAGCCTGATTCAGTTTAACAGTTTATTTTTTGTTTTGTTTTTTTACTTTCACAGATTCTATCCACTGATTTTAATCTTTATTTTTCAGAAAAATAATGCTTTATCTTATTGAACCTCAGACAAAACACTTCGTTTTTAGATGCAGACTGAATTATGTTTAAGGCTACATGAACCTCAGACTAGTTGTTTGCTGCTCCTAAAACCTGCCCTGTTCCTCATAATCAAGTAAACAGGTCTCCCTTCTTAGAAGCATTTGATCTTCAAAATTGCCCTATGTTATAAATACAGCAGGAATTATTATTATCCATTTTACAAACCATAAAGATGAGACTGAGAATGTTGAATAGATTTGCTGTAGGGTTTACAACTAGTCACAGGCAGACATGCTCTTAAAATACATATCTCCTTGATTTTAAGTTGTATCTTGTCATGTTTTTATGAACTTGAAACATGTCTTAAAGTTTATATCTACACTAACATTTTTCCCAATAAGCTGTTATTAAATCAATGATTTGTATTATAATCCAATAGGGTAAATATAGAAATCATTAGGTGACTATGGGGATGGGGAGCTGGTCTGGTCTAGGCTTCGAAATGCTGAAAATACGCAGTTCTTCAAGTCTCTTTGTTTATCATTTGGCTGTAGGGGAATGATAGTCTCAAAACCAGTTCCAGAAGGGAAATAGTAATACATATTATAAGAGCAAATGAATAACTTTTGAAAAGGAGGTAAAACATATATAGAGAAGGATCAGGCAGAAGGGAAATGGTGAGTGCAAAGACCAGAGGAAGAAACAAGCAAGTACCAGATAATCCATATAGAAATAAGTATATATAGGAAAGTGGCAAGAAGGGAAAGTGATGTGGAAAGGGGGGTGCTTAGGGGAGAGCCTGGAAGGCCTAATAAGAGAGAAAGAGTCCTAAAAGTTAAGGTAAGTGATATAGTTTGGATATTTGTCTTCACTGAAATCTCATGTTGAATTGTAATTTCCAGTGCTGGAGGTGGGGTCTGGTGGCAGATGTTTGGATCATGGGGGTGAATCCCTCATGGCTTGATGCTGTCTTCATAATAGTGAGTTCTCATGATATTTGGTCATTCAGAAATGTGTGACAACTTGCACTCTCTGTCTTGCTCCTGCTTTCACCATGTGACATGTCTCCTCCCCCTTCACCTACCCCCATGATTATAAGCTTCCTGAGACCTCCCTGAAGTCAAGCAGATGCCAGCACCATGCTTCCCATATAGCCTGCAGAACTATGAGCCAATTCAATCTCTTCTTTATAAATTACCCAGTCTCTGGTATTTCTTTATAGCAATGCAAGAACAGCCTAATACAGCGGGACACTCTGACATTGTTTGGTTTGTCTGACTCCAGATGGCATGGAAGCTTATGTCAAAGTAGACAGTTGCCCAGAGGAACCCCAACTACGAATGAAAAATAATGAAGAAGCGGAAGACTATGATGATGATCTTGCTGATTCTGAAATGGATGTGGTCAGGTTTGATGATGACAACTCTCCTTCCTTTATCCAAATTCGCTCAGTTGCCAAGAAGCATCCTAAAACTTGGGTACATTACATTGCTGCTGAAGAGGAGGTCTGGGACTATGCTCCCTCAGTCCTTGCCCCTGATGACAGGTAAGCATTTTTTGACTATTGGTACTCTCTCTTCCCCATACTCAAAAAGTTCTTACCAGTTATTCAAACCAACAAATCCTGAAGCCATGTTTAAGGTTAGGTACGGGTATGGAATCAAATGGCAAGAGTATTTTTTTTTTTTATTATACTTTAAGTTCTAGGGTACATGTGCACAACGTGCAGGTTTGTTACATATGTATACTTGTGCCATGTTGGTGTGCTGCACCCATCAACTCATCAGCACCCATCAACTCGTCATTTACATCAGGTATAACTCCAGTGCAATCCCTCCCCCCTCCCCATAATAGGCCCCGGTGTGTGATGTTACCCTTCCCGAGTCCAAGTGATCTCATTGTTCAGTTCCCACCTATGAGTGAGAACATGCGATGTTTGGTTTTCTGTTCTTGCAATAGTTTGCTGAGAATGATGGTTTCCAGCTGCATCCATGTCCCTACAAAGAACACAAACTCATCCTTTTTTATGGCTGCATAGTATTCCATGGTGTATATGTGCCACATTTTCTTAATCCAGTCTGTCACTGATGGACATTTGGGTTAATTCCAAGTCTTTGCTATTGTGAAGAGTGCCGCAATGAACATACGTGTGCATGTGTCTTCATAGCAGCATGATTTATAATCCTTTGGATATATACCCAGTAATGGGATGGCTGGGTCATATGGTACTTCTAGATCTAGATCCTTGAGGAATTGCCATACTGTTTTCCATAATGGTTGAACTAGGTTACAATCCCACCAACAGTGTAAAAGTCTTCCTATTTCTCCACATCCTCTCCAGCACCTGTTGTTTCCTGACTTTTTAATGCTTGCCATTCTAACTGGTGTGAGATGGTATCTCATTGTGGTTTTGATTTGCATTTCTCTGATGGCCAGTGATGACAAGCATTTTTTCATGTGTCTGTTGGCTGTATGCATGTCTTCTTTTGAGAAATGTCTGTTCATATCCTATGCCCACTTTTTGATGGGGTTGTTTGTTATTTTCTTGTAAATTTGTTTGAGTTCCTTGTAGATTCTGGATATTAGCCCTTTGTCAGATGGATAGATTGCAAAAATTTTCTCCCATTCTGTAGGTTGCCTGTTCACTCTGATGGTAGTTTCTTTTGCTGTGCAAAAGCTCTTTAGTTTAATTAGATCCCATTTGTCAATTTTGGCTTTTGTTGCCATTGCTTTTGTTGTTTTAGACATGAAGTCCTTGCCCATGCCTATGTCCTGAATGGTATTACCTAGGTTTTCTTCTAGGGTTTTTACGGCATTAGGTCTGCATTTGGAAACTAACATAGCAGAGCATCAGAGAAGCTTGTATTTTTCTCACTCCTTGCCTTGATTGAATCATATAAGCTGTTTTAGAGTTGGATTTGAGCCTACCTAGAATTTTTCTTCCCAACCTCGCATCTTTTTTTTCTCTTATACAGAAGTTATAAAAGTCAATATTTGAACAATGGCTCTCAGCGGATTGGTAGGAAGTACAAAAAAGTCCGATTTATGGCATACACAGATGAAACCTTTAAGACTCGTGAAGCTATTCAGTATGAATCAGGAATCTTGGGACCTTTACTTTATGGGGAAGTTGGAGACACACTGTTGGTAAGTTGAGGAAAAGATTTAAGGTCTGGTAAGAAGAAAAAGTCTAGAGAGTTTTGAGTTTCTAAAATACTTCATAATTCAGCCTTGTCTCCAATGGACATGATCTTTTAAAAGCTGTAAATGTTACACAAATAATAGCTGATTGCACATATTTGAAGTATGAGTATATAGAATAAAAATTTAATGTCACCCATTAAACTCGACACTCCTTTGAAATACTGCTTAGACTTTGATACATATCCTTCCAGATCTTTCCCCATTAATTATGTCGTATAGGAGTCAGCAGACTATGGCCTATGAACCAAATTTGGCTTGTGGTCTGCTTTTGAATAGTCTATGAGCTTAGGTGAGATTTTACATTTTTGAAATATTGTAAAGAAAAGAAATGAGCATGGGAGGAAGGGGAGGAGAAGGTGGAGGAGGAAGAGAATATGTGACAGAGGCTAAATAGGGCTCACAATTTTAGAGTATTTACTATCCAGCCTTTTCCAAAAAATGCTTGCTTGCCCCTGATCTAGGATATTAAGAATGAGTATGGTGTAAGTAACAGAATACTCAATGGACAGTGGTTTAAATAAATAAGGGTTTATTTTCTTCACAAGAAATTTGAAGATAGGTCGTCGGTTGCATAAATTCAGTTGCTCAAGAATGTCATGAAAAACACTGGTTTTTAGATGTGGAGTTTTTTTAGATACTGCCAAACTGACTTTCAGCAATTTTGTACCAATTTATATCCCCTACCATAAGTATATGACTGCCCTTTTCCCCACACCATTGCCAACAACATATATTATAAACCTTCAGAAAAAGTTTTCAATTTGATGAGCAAAATGTTTATATGTTGTCTTCATTTGCATTTCCCTGGTTAGTAGTCAAATTGTATATTGTTTCATGTTTGTTGGCTATTTGTATAACTCCCTCTGTGAATTGCCTGCTTGTAAATTTTGTCCAGTTTTCTATTTGGGTAGTCATCTTTTGCTTATGTATTTGTAAAAGGCCTTTATAGATTACGGATATTGACACATTGTGATTTATCTTTCAAATGGTTTCCTCACATTGTCACTTGTACTTTTTGTCACTCCTTTATGATATTTTTTTGTCCTTCAAAGATTTTTTATCTTTATATAGTCAAAACCTCCTATCTTTTATCAATCTTTTCATTTAACTTTCTCTGGATCTTTTTCACTTTTATTTTCTGCCTAAGAATGTCTTTGCCAGCTCCAAGAAATTATAAAAATAGTCTCTATTTTATTCTCTTACTTATATAGCTTTATTTTTACAGTGAACAATCTAATTGCCCTGGAAGTTACTTTTGGATATAGTGCATAATTCAAATAGAAATTTTCCCAAATGGCAGCTCACATAACCAATCCTTTTTTCATTAATTTGAAAATGTCTTCTTTATCATATACTAAATTGCTAAAATCTGGGATTTTTAATTCTCCTTAACTAATCTGTTGCCACACTGTTTTAATGACTTCAACTTTGTAATATGTTTGATATCTGTATGACATCTTCTTTCATTGTACTTCTTCAAAATTTTTTTTTTAAATTTATTTATTATTATTATACTGTAAGTTGTAGGGTACATGTGCATAATGTGCAGGTTTGTTACATATGTATACTTGTGCCTTGTTGGTGTGCTGCACCCATCAACTCGTCATTTACATCAGGTATAACTCCCAATGCAATCCCTCCCCCCTCCCCCCTCCCCATGATAGGCCCCGGTGTGTGATGTTCCCCTTCCTGAGTCCAAGTGATCTCATTGTTCAGTTCCCACCTATGAGTGAGAACATGCGGTGTTTGGTTTTCTGTTCTTGTGATAGTTTGCTAAGAATGATGGATTCCAGCTGCATCCATGTCCCTACAAAGGACACAAACTCATCCTTTTTTATGGCTGCATAGTATTCCATGGTGTATATGTGCCACATTTTCTTAATCCAATCTGTCACTGATGGACATTTGGGTTGATTCCAAGTCTTTGCTATTGTGAATAGTGCAGCAATAAACATACGTGTGCATGTGTCTTTATAGCAGCATAATTTATAATCCTTTGGGTATATACCCAGTAATGGGATGGCTGGGTCGTATGGTACATCTAGTTCTAGATCCTTGAGGAATCGCCATACTGTTTTCCATAATGGTTGAACTAGTTTACAATCCCACCAACAGTGTAAAAGTGTTCCTATTTCTCCACATCCTCTCCAGCACCTGTTGTTTCCTGACTTTTTAATGATCGCCATTCTAACTGGTGTGAGATGGTATCTCATTGTGGTTTTGATTTGCATTTCTCTGATGGCCAGTGATGATGAGCATTTTTTCATGTGTTTGTTGGCTGTATGAATGTCTTCTTTTGAGAAATGTCTATTCATATCCTTTGCCCACTTTTTGATGGGGTTGTTTGTTTTTTTCTTATAAATTTGTTTGAGTTCTTTGTAGGTTCTGAATATTAGCCCTTTGTCAGATGAGTAGATTGCAAAACTTTTCTCCCATTCTGTAGGTTGCCTGTTCACTCTGATGGTAGTTTCTTTTGCTGTGCAGAAGCTCTTTAGTTTAATGAGATCCCATTTGTCAATTTTGGCTTTTGCTGCCGTTGCTTTTGGTGTTTTAGACATGAAGTCTTTGCCCATGCCTATGACCTGAATGGTACTACCTAGGTTTTCCTCTAGGATTTTTATGGTATTAGGTCTAACATTTAAGTCTCTAATCCATCTTGAATTAATTTTCGTATAAGGAGTAAGGAAAGGATCCAGTTTCAGCTTTCTACTTATGGCTAGCCAATTTTCCCAGCACCATTTATTAAATAGGGAATCCTTTCCCCATTTCTTGTTTCTCTCAGGTTTGTCAAAGATCAGATGGCTGTAGATGTGTGGTATTATTTCTGAGGACTCGGTTCTGTTCCATTGGTCTATATCTCTGTTTTGGTACCAGTACCATGCTGTTTTGGTTACTGTAGCCTTGTAGTATAGTTTGAAGTCAGGTAGCGTGATGCCTCCAGCTTTGTTCTTTTGACTTAGGATTGTTTTGGAGATGCGGCCTCTTTTTTGGTTCCATATGAACTTTAAAGCAGTTTTTTCCAATTCTGTGAAGAAACTCATTGGTAGCTTGATGGGGATGGCATTGAATCTATAAATTACCTTGGGCAGTATGGCCATTTTCACGATATTGATTCTTCCTATCCATGAGCATGGTATGTTCTTCCATTTGTTTGTGTCCTCTTTTATTTCACTGAGCAGTGGTTTGTAGTTCTCCTTGAAGAGGTCCTTTACATCCCTTGTAAGTTGGATTCCTAGGTATTTTATTCTCTTTGAAGCAATTGTGAATGGAAGTTCATTCATGATTTGGCTCTCTGTTTGTCTGTTACTGGTGTATAAGAATGCTTGTGATTTTTGCACATTAATTTTGTATCCTGAGACTTTGCTGAAGTTTCTTATCAGCTTAAGGAGATTTTGGGCCGAGACAATGGGGTTTTCTAAATATACAATCATGTCATCTGCAAACAGGGACAATTTGACTTCTTCTTTTCCTAACTGAATACCCTTGATTTCTTTCTCTTGCCTGATTGCCCTAGCCAGAACTTCCAACACTATGTTGAATAGGAGTGGTGAGAGAGGGCATCCCTGTCTTGTGCCAGTTTTCAAAGGGAATTTTTCCAGTTTTTGCCCATTCAGTATGATATTGGCTGTGGGTTTGTCATAAATAGCTCTTATTATTTTGAGGTACGTTCCATCAATACCGAATTTATTGAGCATTTTTAGCATGAAGGGCTGTTGAATTTTGTCAAAAGCCTTTTCTGCATCTATTGAGATAATCATGTGGTTCTTGACTTTGGTTCTGTTTATATGCTGGATTATGTTTATTGATTTGCGAATGTTGAACCAGCCTTGCATCCCAGGGATGAAGCCCACTTGATCATGGTGGATAAGCTTTTTGATGTGTTGCTGAATCCGGTTTGCCAGTATTTTATTGAGGATTTTTGCATCGATGTTCATCAGGGATATTGGTCTAAAATTCTCTTTTTTTGTTGTCTCTCTGCCAGGCTTTGGTATCAGGATGATGTTGGCCTCATAAAATGAGTTAGGGAGGATTCCCTCTTTTTCTATTGATTGGAATAGTTTCAGAAGGAATGGTATCAACTCCTCCTTGTACCTCTGGTAGAATTCAGCTGTGAATCCATCTGGTCCTGGACTTTTTTTGGTTGGTAGGCTATTAATTGTTGCCTCAATTTCAGAGCCTGCTATTGGTCTATTCAGGGATTCAACTTCTTCCTGGTTTAGTCTTGGAAGAGTGTAAGTGTCCAGGAAATTATCCATTTCTTCTAGATTTTCCAGTTTATTTGCGTAGAGGTGTTTATAGTATTCTCTGATGGTAGTTTGTATTTCTGTGGGGTTGGTGGTGATATCCCCTTTATCATGTTTAATTGCGTCGATTTGATTCTTCTCTCTTTTCTTCTTTATTAGTCTTGCTAGTGGTCTGTCAATTTTGTTGATCTTTTCAAAAAACCAACTCCTGGATTCATTGATTTTTTGGAGCGTTTTTTGTGTCTCTATCTCCTTCAGTTCTGCTCTGATCTTAGTTATTTCTAGCCTTCTGCTAGCTTTCGAATGTGTTTGCTCTTGCTTCTCTAGTTCTTTTAATTGCGATGTTAGAGTGTCAATTTTAGATCTTTCCTGCTTTCTCTTGTGGGCATTTAGTGCTATAAATTTCCCTCTACACACTGCTTTAAATGTGTCCCAGAGATTCTGGTATGTTGTATCTTTGTTCTCATTGGTTTCAAAGAACATCTTTATTTCTGCCTTCATTTCGTTATGTACCCAGTAGTCATTCAGGAGCAGGTTGTTCAGTTTCCATGTAGTTGAGCAGTTTTGATTGAGTTTCTTAGTCCTGAGTTCTAGTTTGATTGCACTGTGGTCTGAGAGACAGTTTGTTATAATTTCTGTTCTTGTACATTTGCTGAGGAGTGCTTTACTTCCAATTACGTGGTCAATTTTGGAATAAGTACAATGTGGTGCTGAGAAGAATGTATATTCTGTTGATTTGGGGTGGAGAGTTCTATAGATGTCTATTAGGTCTGCTTGCTGCAGAGATGAGTTCAATTCCTGGATATCCTTGTTAACTTTCTGTCTCGTTGATCTGTCTAATGTTGACAGTGGAGTGTTGAAGTCTCCCATTATTATTGTATGGGAGTCTAAGTCTCTTTGTAAGTCTCTAAGGACTTGCTTTATGAATCTGGGTGCTCCTGTATTGGGTGCATATATATTTAGGATAGTTAGCTCTTCCTGTTGAATTGATCCCTTTACCATTATGTAATGGCCTTCTTTGTCTCTTTTGATCTTTGATGGTTTAAAGTCTGTTTTATCAGAGACTAGGATTGCAACCCCCGCTTTTTTTTGTTCTCCATTTGCTTGGTAAATCTTCCTCCATCCCTTTATTTTGAGCCTATGTATGTCTCTGCGTGTGAGATGGGTCTCCTGAATACAGCAGACTGATGGGTCTTGACTCTTTATCCAGTTTGCCAGTCTGTGTCTCTTAATTGGAGCATTTAGTCCATTTACATTTAAGGTTAAGATTGTTATGTGTGAACTTGATCCTGCCCCTTATGATATTAACTGGTTATTTTGCTCATTAGTTGATGCAGTTTCTTCCTAGCCTCGATGGTCTTTACATTTTGGCATGTTTTTGAGATGGCTGGTACCGGTTTTTCCTTTCCATGTTTAGTACTTCCTTCAGGGTCTCTTGTAAGGCAGGCCTAGTGGTGACAAAATCTCTAAGCATTTGCTTATCTGTAAAGGATTTTATTTCTCCTTCACTTATGAAACTTAGTTTGGCTGGATATGAAATTCTGGGTTTAAAATTCTTTTCTTTAAGAATGTTGAATATTGGCCCCCACTCTCTTCTGGCTTGTAGAGTTTCTGCCGAGAGATCTGCTGTGAGTCTGATGGGCTTCCCTTTGTGGGTAACCCGACCTTTCTCTCTGGCTGCCCTTAAGATTTTTTCCTTCATTTCAACTTTGGTGAATCTGGCAATTATGTGTCTTGGAGTTGCTCTTCTCGAGGAGTATCTTTATGGCGTTCTCTGTATTTCCTGGATTTGAATGTTGGCCTGCCCTACTAGGTTGGGAAAGTTCTCCTGGATGATATCCTGAAGAGTGTTTTCCAACTTGGTTCCATTTTCCCCCTCACTTTCAGGCACCCCAATCAGACGTAGATTTGGTCTTTTTACATAATCCCATACTTCTTGCAGGCTTTGTTCATTTCTTTTTCTTCTTTTTTCTTTTGGTTTCTCTTCTCGCTTCATTTCGTTCATTTGATCCTCAATCGCTGATACTCTTTCTTCCAGTTGATCGAGTCGGTTACTGAAGCTTGTGCATTTGTCACATATTTCTCGTGTCATGGTTTTCATCTCTTTCATTTCGTTTATGACCTTCTCTGCATTAATTACTCTAGCCATCAATTCTTCCACTTTTTTTTCAAGATTTTTAGTTTCTTTGCGCTGGGTACGTAATTCCTCCTTTAGCTCTGAGAAATTTGATGGACTGAAGCCTTCTTCTCTCATCTCGTCAAAGTCATTCTCCGTCCAGCTTTGATCCGTTGCTGGCGATGAGCTGCGCTCCTTTGCCGGGGGAGATGCGCTCTTGTTTTTTGAATTTCCAGCTTTTCTGCCCTGCTTTTTCCCCATCTTTGTGGTTTTATCTGCCTCTGGTCTTTGATGATGGTGACGTACTGATGGGGTTTTGGTGTAGGTGTCCTTCCTGTTTGATAGTTTTCCTTCTAACAGTCAGGACCCTCAGCTGTAGGTCTGTTGGAGATTGCTTGAGGTCCACTCCAGACCCTGTTTGC